>NC_064262.1:41705744-41965744 GCF_003254725.2 Canis lupus dingo | reverse complement strand
AAGGTCAAGGTTTTTGTAGGAAATAGGTATCCTAGCTAACTACCATGAGTTAGGTAAACTTACGGCAAAAGTGGAGACCACATCATGTTTTTCAACAGCTTACAACCACATTGATGGATTGCCCAATGACTTATTTTAGAAAGGCAACAGTATTAATAACATATATCAGAACTTGTATCAATCACAAGACTATTTGTTCAACAATTATTTAAGGTTCTACCCTTCTGAAGCAGTATTAACTCTATTAGGGCAAGATGTCAAGTTCACTGAATTTCTCCCTTTGCTTGAGGTAAGATGGCACAGAGGTATACCAAATAACCACAATACAAGGTAATAAGTAATAATTGCCATAAATGGGAAAGCTAATGAGGGTCTTTCTTTTTCTTTTCTTTTTTTTTTTTTTTTTTGGTTCAACCTCATCCTACTTTCCTGACTGTCCATGAAAGCACACCTTTAGCATTTATAATTTTATTAGGATGGCAATATAACACAGCAAAAAGATCAAACTTCGATGATTTCTACATTGAAATCCTGCCATGTCTCTACTACTCACTCGTACTCTATGACTTGTGCCACTCAATTCCCTTTCTTACTCTCCGAGATGCCTGTTTCACAAATCTTCCTACCCATAATCTTTAACACTATCATCACCCTGACCAATCTCAATTGATCCCATCACTTTACTCAGTGCCCTATCCTCTTGCCTTCTCATAGACTTCCATTTCCTATTTCTTTCCTTTCCTCTATTATCAGTGTCTGTTTCTCTTTATCTTCATTCTCAAACAGCTTTAAAGATACTTTATCTTAAAAAAAAAAAAAAAAAAAGGCAAGAGTGGAGGTGGGCTGTTATTAGGGACCAACATCTTTTTTTTTTTTTTTAAGATGTTATTTATTCATTCATGAAAGACACAGAGAGGCAGAGACATAGGCAGAGGGAAAACCCTCCTTCTTTCCCACAGGAAGCCTGATGTGGGTGGGACTCCACTCCAAGACCCCAGGATCATGACCTGAGCCAAAGGCAGATACTCAACCACTGAGCCACCCAGGCGTCCCACTAGAGACCAATATCTTAAAAGCCAATGGTCAATTTCATTCCAGGGACCACATTCTCCTGTTTTCCTCCTACCCTTACTGGCTATTCCCTCCTTAATCTTATTGCTCTTTCTATTCTACTGGATGTCTTCAAGTTGGAATACCCCAAAATCTGATCCCTGCTTGGCTCTCCTTCTTCTCTTCTCCATCTTATCTTTTCCCTCTTCCCTTATCTCATCCAGATTCATGGCTTTCAGTATCATCTATACTGGTAACTCCCCCATCTCCAAATCCAACCACTATGTACATACTTACCCAAGTACTCAATGGACAAATGGACATCTCTACTTGAATATCTCCTATATATCTCAAATATAACATGGTCAAAATGGAGCTAATGATGATTATTACATACATGTGTATACACCAATTATAATGATCATTATACACATTATAAATTTACTGAACAGCCAGATGATCTTTCAAAACCATAAATCAGATCATGGCACATACCTGCCTACTCTCTCTCTCTAACCTCTTTTCACAGTCCTTCCTCATTCCCTAGGTTCTAGCCCACATAAGCCCTCTTTCTGTACCTCAAACATTCCAAACTAATTTCTGACCTTTTCACCTGAAGGTGTCTTCTTAGAATACCATTTCCTCTAGATCTTCAACAGATTGCTCCTTCTCAGTAACAGGATGACAGCTCAAATGTTATCTCCAAGATTCTCCCATCACTCTATCGCATTTTAGTCCTTAGTTTATTCCTAGTATTATCAATATGGGATTTTTTTACTTTCCTTTTTCTTCTTAATCTTTTTTTATAATGTAGTGCCTATTTCCTTTCACTAGAAACAAGCTCCTTTTGAGCACGAGTTTGTTTTATCTTGCTGCCAGCAGCATTTAAGTGCCAAAAACAGGGACACCTAGCTGGCTCAGAGGTTGAGCATCTATCTGCCTTTGGATCAGGTTGTGATCCCAGATTCCTGGGATCAAGTCCCGCAGGGAGTCTGCTTCTCCCTCTGCCTATGTCTCTGCCTTTTTATCTTATGAATAAATAAAATCCTTTACAAAAAAATGCCAAAAACACTACTCAGAACAAAGGGAAGTACTCAGTAAATGTCTGACACCATCATTCCCACTTTCCTATCTAGCTAAACTTGCTTTACACTACTCCCCAGAAGAATTTCAATGGTTAAGATGGTCTCCAAATTCAAACATAGATAGTCTCAACCTCAAGTCATTTTTCATACTGCTTTTTTAAAAAAGATTTATTTATTCATGAGAAACACACAGAGAGAAAGGCAGAGGTATAGGCAGAGGGAGAAGCAGGCTCCCCACAAGGACCTCAATGTGGGACTCAATCCTAGAACCTGGGATCATGCCCTGGGCCGAAGGCAGAAGCTCAACCGCTGAGCCACCCAGGCGTCCCCATACTGCTCTTCATTCTACCATCCTCCTCCCTCTCTCCCAGCCTCCTCCATACACACATTTCATCCCCCCTAAACCCATCTTAATCTCCTCAGCTACTTTGGTCTTTCATTTATTTGGCAATTACCTAGTAATGCACTCAGTACCATATTGTCTTTTCCTATCCCCTTCCTTACTATTCCAGGCACTACTACTAAACTCAACCCCTACACCATGTACTTTCCAGACTGACAATCACTTACAACCTTGACCTTCTATTTACTGTTTCAGCCTCCCAGCTAGGGTTTCAGTACAAAGAGACAAAGGCAACATTTAGCCCTTATTGTATAATCTCCCTGGCTTTACCATTTCCATTCCTAGCATAAATTCTCATCACTTTTTGAATTAAAAAAATCCTTAATAATAGTACCATGTTTTAACTTTCTCATTTCAAGCAATTCTCAAAGAAAAAGACACACCTAAAAAGTGACTTGAGAAAAAAAAAAAAAAAAAGCCATTCAGAATGACCATAAATTAATTTATAACATCTGCCATACTTTCTCATACAAAACACAGGACCCAGGAGGACAAGTGAATTAAAACATCCATGAGAAATATATGTGATTTATGTAGACAATGAAGCCATGAATACCACCCCGCTTTTTATGAAAGGCCTGGAAACTTTAGGCAAAGCACTTTGAATGAATTCGCTAACCTGAACCAGTGCCAATGGACCTGATAAACAGAAGCACTGTTACTCATTTGCTTAAGTCCACATCTTCAACTAGCATAGTATCTAAAATATACAGAGAGCTCTTAATAGAGGCTTATATATACAGATTAAATCTAGAAAAAAATTAATGAAATGTTATTAAATTTCAGGCAAGAATATTCTCACAGGAAATAATTTGATCCAAACACTATCTTATATATGTATATATACACATACATACATAAATATGTATATATATATAGTGTGTGTGTATACACACACACACACACACACACACACACACATCAAAATAACAGCTCTCTCCCCCAACGTCACATCCATCAACCATTCTCAGGCCCCAAGAGTTGAAACTTTAACATAGTATCCACATATGATACTGAGTAAAACTAAGTTATTTTCTTTAAACAAGCAATCACTTTGTAAACAAACACAGATGATCTCAAATGTAACCCTGTAGAGTTCCACAGTCAGTGAGGAAAGGTAAGAATATCATTCCAAATGTTAACAATTGTATATTTACCTGACATGGCTAAATTTGTCTTCTAACCTGGTTTGCAGGCACACCTACATGAAGTGAATTGCGTTCTCCTCTTCAAGCAATCTGCTTTTTCCAAAAGTATGTGGTGATCTAATTTGAACATTTTAGGGCCTGTTATATACAAATGAGTTTCACTACTTTTATTCACTATTGTAAGTTAAGTCTCTTAAGTTTTATCTGTTTTATTTATTTATTTATTTATTTATTTTATCTGTTTTATTTTCCTCATTGGGTAGATGTGGGAGGGGGATCCCCATAAACAAATAACCTTCAAAAGACAGAAATGTGTTAATGCTGAAATCCAATTTTAGTACCAGCCAATGAATCACCGCAGAAGGAATTGAGTATAAGTTCTTAGTGAGCTGGTCACATTGTACTACCGTCGTATAGCCCCCATTACAAGACTACCATCCCCACTATAAGCAGCTACCAGAATATTTTCTATTTGTGGGTTACTAGAATAAATGCTTTACATACAACTAGTCCTTCTGCAATCCTCAAACCTATAAAGGGTATACTATTTGTATTCCCATTTTGTAAATGAAGAAACCTAACATTGCTAACAAAGTGACAGAGCCAAGTATCCAGGCTTTTTGGTTGCAGAGCCCTTGCTCTTTAAATCAAATATTAGCTATTACACAGAACTAGGAGCAAAGGGCAAAAAAGTTCCAGAGAAACATATTTTGACTCAGTGTACTAGTAAATTATCTGCTTAGCAACAGAAGGGGCTGTATAATGAAATAAAGAGTAACAGTCCTGATGGTCATGTGTCTCAAGAAACTCCTAGTCTGTATGCAAGAAATCTAGTCCACTGCGTATCTAAAGAAACTCCTAAACTGTATGCAAGAAATCACTAGGTTTTTTGGTCTCCCTCACTGCCACAACTTCACAGAGTAGACTCTTCTATGAGGAAATACTCTACTGAAATCAGTGAGGAATACTGAGTCTGAGGGAGATGGCTTGCTATAGATAAATTGTAGGATATAAAGTAGTGAGTGTTTAAAAGCTGCACCAACCCTGTATTTTATCAGACTGAATACTTATACCAACCAACCTTCTAGTCCTACTCTTAGCCACATTAAACAGAAACATGAAAATAGATGGTGGTCACTTCCTTCATGTGGTTATAGACTCTGATGCAAATTAGCTCTTTAAAACTCACCTTCAAAATTAAAACAATGAAAGTAAAACACGTGATGTGATTAAACCTACACACATGAGATAGAAGACGATTCTCTTTTTATACGCAAAGATAATAATTCAGAATCTTTCTCTTTCATAAATACCTGCTTTCTTTGGTGTTAATATTAAAAACGCTTCTGAAAATAACTTCATTCTTTCATGTTTCACAAGCAAGTTTTTTTCTGTTATATTTTAAAAAATCTACATGGGCTGCATTTAAATTTTGGTAACACAATGAATACAGCAACTCAGAATGTTCCTAGAATAAATCACCTCCAGACCCAAATCAAAACACACAGAAAAGGAATGAAACTCAGTTTAAAAAGAGAGAGAGAAAGAGAAAGAAAAATTCAGTTTTCTTCAGGAGCAACAGCTAAAACACAATAAAATAGCCATCATTTACTTTCTAGTTATTAAGCATTTTCCAAAAATAGCAAATTAATGTTTGAGGTGTGAAAGAGAAAGGTTTCAAGTCAACTAATAAAAGGACAGTATGATAAAGATAACCATGCCTCAAAACAAACCAACCCTGAAACACTTACTCTTACAAGGCAGAGCCAATGATAATATAAGATCACTGTGAATCACAATGCACTGAACACACCACCCCTCACCATTTCGTGCACGGAAAAATGAAGGTTAAAATAAAATGCAAAGGTTATCCACGTGATAGCAAAAGACTGGAACTAGCCTAAATGTTCATCAAAAGAGTGGCTGAATAACTCTGGTACATCCATTCAATAAAGCAGTATACCGCAAAATAAAGCAATGATGAGGAGCTCTGTATACTGCTCTGGTAGGATCTCCAGAATATATTGATAAGTGAAACAGCAAGACACAAAACAGTGGAAAACAGGAGACTCAACCAAAATTAAACATAATGAGTATATATTAAAGGAAATGGTGACAGGAGATCAAGGATGAAAAGTTATTCCTCTTCCCTCAACCGCTGAGCCACCCAGGCATCCCAAAGTTATTCCTCTTCAAACATTCTTTTATTCCAGTAACTTTTTTTTTAAATGAGAAAGTTAAAAAAAATAATAATTTCTAGAAATTCAAACTATAAAAACTATACCAAATTGATGATTGGCATAAACACAAAAACTAAAGTATTTTGACTACAAATACCTTACTGAACTATATCCTGGGGGAGGGGGGGGAACAAATCTTAAACTGTTGGTGGTCTTACTATAATAATACTGGTATCATTACCGAAACTGTCACATATAAATAGATTAAGTTATTCCATGAATGTCATTAGGAACTAAGATTTTCTACATAAAAGTGATATAAGTTTCAACACAGGGACGCCTGGGTGGCTCAGTGGTTGAGTGCCTGCCTTTGGCTCAAGGTGTGATCCTGGATTCCGAGGTTCAAGTCCCACATCAGGCTCCTTGCATGCAGCCTGCTTCTCTGTCTGCCTGTGTCTCTGCCTCTCTCTCTCATGAATAAACAAAATCTAAAAAAAAAAAAAAAAAATAGTTTCAACATAAAAACTCTTAAATAGGGCAGCCCGGGTGGTTCAGCAGTTTAGCACTGCCTTCAGCCCAGGACCTGATCCTGGAGACCAAGGATCAAGCCCTGCTTGGGGCTCCCTGCATGGAGCCTGCTTCTCCCTCTGCCTGTGTCTCTGCCTCTGTGTATGTGTGTCTGTCTCTAATAAATAAATAAAATAAATAAATAAAATCTTAAAAAAAAAAAACCTTAAATACGAATTGGAAAAATCAGTATGATTTTCTTTTTCTAAAAAATACATATATCTTAACTATCCAATGAAAAGGCCTAAGCATTGACAACCCAGTAGCCATGAGTACCACGACTAGTATATAGATTATGGTATCTAAATACTATTTTCACTAGAAGGAACCAAGACTCACAGAAGAAATGGCTGACTCTAGACTGCGATAAAAAGTGTATAAATGAGCTGGGGCCAAGGAAGTTATCAAAGATTACCAGGATCATACAAAAGATCACAGAAGCCAATCTGAAAAGGCTTCCACTGGACAACAATGAGGCAATCTGAGCAACAATAAGAACAAAAAATGAGTGCAATGTACTGAAGTACAACACCTAAAGATAAACTCATAAAAAAATAAGTCCCCATTGATCATCTTTGGAGATTAGATTACCAATAAGATACCCACTCATTACCTGAAAATTGACAAAGAATTCTGTATTTTTCCTATCTTTCCATATGAACTGTATTTCAGCACAGTCAGTAGGAGAATTCGATCTAGTAAACTCAACAATCATCAACAGCAACTAAAATCAGTAGGTGAAAGGTTGATGGGGAACTTTGTAACAGACGGATCAGGATGACTATACCAAAATCCACTGGTTAATTTTGCCATCACTAAAATAAGTGATACAATAGGTAATCAATAAAAAGCTGCGGTGGGGAGTCTGATGTAACTACCAGTCTCTAAAAAATACAGGTAATAGAAAAACATGTTAAAGGATACCACAAGGACGCACAGAGCCAATAAACGTAACAGGCTACTATTACTTATTGAGAGATCTGAAATCTGGTAATCACATGCTTATTTAGATCCTAACTTCAAAAAAAATGAAATTAAGTAACATTAAAGAATTACTGCCAATTGTACTAGGCATGATAATGCTATTGTGGTTACTTTTTTTTTTTAAGATTTTATTTGAGAGAGAGGAGAGCAAACACAAAACAGAGCAAGCACCAGTGAGGACAGAGGCAGAGGTAGAAGGAGAAGGAGGCTCCCCACTGAGCAGGGAGCCCAACTCAGAACTTGATCCCAGGACCCTGAGAAATCAGATGCCCAGGTGGTTACTTTTTAAAAAGCCTTTATCTCAGGGTGCCTGGGTGGCTCAGTCAGTTAAGCACCCAGCTCTTGGTTTCAGCTCAGGTCATTATCTCATGGTTGTAGGACTGAGCCCTGGGTAGGGCTCTACACTCAGAGCAGAGTCTGCTTCAGAGACTCTCTCCCTATCCTCCTCCTTCCTGCTCATTCACACACATTCTCTCTCTCTCTCAAATAAATAACATCTTTAAAAATAAATAAAAATAAAAAGGCTTTATCTCGTAAAGATACAAAAGCATGAAAAAAAATACCTGGAGTGCTTCAAAGTATTCCAGTAACAACAACAACAACAAAAATGGGAGACAGATAAAAACCAAAATGGCAAAGTATTAGTAACTGTTAAAGCTGGATGAGTATACTGGGCAGGGAGGGCATTCATTGTACTATATATTCTCTCCCGTATGAATATTTGAAATTTTTCATAATAAAAAAGTTAATGTTTAATTGCAATACAAGGGAGGATAACCAATCCCCAAACAAGTAAACCTCAAGGGACCATGTGTCCACATGCAGCAAGTGAAGGTGGGTGGTTAGAAGTGTTCTGGCAAAACTTATATATTCCGGTTACCATTCAATCACGCATCTACCCACAATCAGAGCTCATTCACCTGGCTATGGCTGAGCATTAATCCATTTACCCAAGCAGAAACAATCCAGGATTTACCATCTGATTTAAACTTTATTTAGAATTTCACTCCCCAACAGTAATAAAAAACACACAGATCACAAATATGTAACGACAGTGAACATTATGCCATGATGGGAAATATATTCTATAAATTAACTTCTGATAAGTAGCATCAACACACAGTTCTACTTTAGGGATCATTTAATTAAAAAAGACTCATGGTTGAGAAAATTTTTTAAAAAAGCAAAAATTCAGTAACAGTAGATATTTTGTTTGGGAAGGAGATCATTAATATTCTTAATACCTAAATCTATTTTTTACCAATCTGCCAATCTTTTAGGGTAAGTCACCAGAGTGCTGTATTTCCATTTCTTGAGAAAAATCTTGTGTTCTTAAGGTAAACATAAAAACAACAGGGTATTTTGTACATCATTTTGCAAATTAGAAATCTGGTTACAATTTTCACTTCCAGATACCAAATTCCAGATGTGTAAGATTTATAAAATAATGCAGAATATAAAGTTGGTTCATCTATAAAACAGAAATGTATCAAAACTCCTATCCTATGGGATTTTTTGTTTATGTCTCAAATGTCAAGTTATACTACACAAGAATTTAAGAAAATGCAGTTGGTCCACAGACCTAGCCAACAAGCCCCTAGCCACTTAAAAATATTCCAGTAATCACAAAGAGATGTGAAGTACCATCAAAAGCTCACTAGAAGAGGTCAAATCTTATTCTCTATGACAGAAAAATATTACAAACTGACAAGGTAGATGCATCCCTCATGGAAACAACCAAGGGTAAAATGATAGGACTAGGACTTGAAATTAACAACATTAGCCAGTATCTTTTTATTTATTTTTTAAAATATGCTCTATGCCCAACATGGGGTTTGAACTCATGACCATGAGATCAAGAGTCACATGCTCTACCAACTGAGCCAGCCAGGCACCCCAACAACAGCTAATATCGTAAAGAAGAGTCAAAGTAGGCAGTTGGTTTTCATATCTACATCTATACTGATGAGAGCACTGAAAACCAAAATGGACACTTGTAAACACCGTAACTAGTATGATGAAAAAGATGTAAGAATGCCTGGGCAGCTCAGTCCATTGCGCATCCGACTCTTGGTTCTGGCTCAGGGTCCTGTGATCAAGACCCACTCAGGGGATCCCTGGGTGGCGCAGCGGTTTGGCGCCTGCCTTTGGCCCAGGGCGCGATCCTGGAGACCCGGGATCGAATCCCACATCGGGCTCCCGGTGCATGGAGCCTGTTTCTCCCTCTGCCTGTGTCTCTGCCTCTCTCGCTCTCTCTGTGTGACTATCATAAATAATTAAAAATTAAAAAAAAAAAAAAAAAAAGACCCACTCAGGCTCCACACTCAGCAGAATCTGCTTGCCCCTCCCCCTCCGTTCCCCTTCCCCCCTGCTCACTTGGTTCACTCTAATAAATAAAATCTTAAATAGATAAAATCTTAAAGAAAGAAAGAAAGAAAAGAGAAAAAAAGAAAAGAAAAAAAGAAAAAGAAAAAGAAACCTACATAGTTTAGCATAAGTTTTCCACTCTAGGGCCTTTCTAGTGCCTACGAACTAAAAGGCATGCCCCTATCCCTTTACTCCTCCCATTATGTGTTTTCAAAATACAAGATGGAGAGGCATTTTAGTATAAAAGGTTAAAGCAAAACCCTGAAAGTCAGTCAACCTGGATTTGAATATCAACTGCAGTACTTTTTAACACTTAAGAAAAATAGTGGCCAGAGAGTTTATCTATAAAACTGAAATAGTAGTACTATATTTACTTCAAAGAGAGGATCAAAGGAGAGTATCTATTTAAAATCCTCCATATAGTGCCTGGCACATAGTACTCAATATATGGGAACTGTAAGCAATATGAATTACATATTTGTAAGATTCTTTCACTAGCAACAGTCTTTACTCATAATGTATAAATATATGAATCACTATGAAATACCTAAAAGATATTGTGTATCGATTATACCTCAATTTTAAAAAGTCTCCACTTCTAGAAAATAAGCATAAATAGTGAGGACTTTGCTCATTTTTATATCCCCAGGTCTTGGCACTAAAAAGGTGCACAATAAAAAATTTTGAACAGGGACACCTGGGTGGCTCAGCAGTTGAACATCTGCCTTCAGCTCAGGGTGTGGTCCCGCGGTTCCGGGATCGAGTCCCACATCGGGCTCCCTAAATGGAACCTGCTTCTCCCTCTATGTCTCTGCCTCTCTTGTGTGTCACTCATGAATAAATAAAATATTTTTAAAAAATTTTTTGAACAAATGAGTACAGAAGTAGAGGTAGAAGATGAAAGGTAGAGATTGAAGAAAATGGTAAAAATACAGAGTAGCTGCAGAAGGAAAAGGGAGTTAACACTTATCTGTAGTCTTTTGGCCAGCGCCAATTGGCTAAGTATGTTACATATCCACAAGTACAGAAATTGAGACTAGAGTTTGCAAACTTTTATAGCAATTTGACCTTGATCAGTAATCAGTGGGCTTATAGTTTTTTAAGCTTTTTATTTTGAAATAATTACAGATTGACAGGAAGTTGCAAAAATAGTACAAAGAGTCTCTGTACACCTCACCCAGCCCCTTCCGCTGGTGACATCTCATATAGCTGGAGTCCAATATCAAAACTAGGAAATTCACATTGGTACATTACTATTAACCAGACTAGACCTAATTCACTTTTCACCATTCTTCTCAACCTGCATTCATATTCATTTACGTGTGCATGTAGTTCTAGGCAAAATTATTCCATACATAGATTCACATAACTACTACCACAATGAATACACGTAACTGTTTAACCAGTGGTACTGGATTCTGAATGTCTAGCTTTTCACTTCATTTTTCTAGGACTTAATTTTTAGTGTATGTTTAAAATATATCAATCCATGACAGACTAGCAGGTAGTTTAAAAAGAACTAGAAGAGGGATCCCTGGGTGCCTCCGTGGTTGAGTATCTGCCTTTGGCCCAGGGTGTGATCCTGGAGTCTGGGATCGAGTTCCACATCAGGCTCCCTGCATGGAGCCTGGTTCTCCCTCTGCCTGTGTCTCTGTCTGTCTCTCTGTGTGTGTCTCTCATGAATAAATAAAATATTTTTTAAAAAAAGGAACTAGAAGTTCAAATTTGCTTTCTCCTATTTGGAACCCCTTATTTCCTAAATAACTGATAACTGGATTTATTTTTCTCCTGTTGGATAGTAGAAAATCCAAAATGAAACATATAAAGTCCCCACTTTTTATATATTGGGGTTTTACTGCTATCTAACATAGTTCAGATATTCTTCACTTCTCAATCTTTTACTCTAATTGGTCTGTTGGATACAAGGTAAACAAAAGCCAGGATCTCACCTTAAAACAATTCCTCCAAAAGAATGCATAGGAAACATTATCATATAGGAAACATTATGAACTAAAAAAAAAAAAAAAAAAGGAAGAAGAAGAAGAAAGGTCTCCAGACGCTTCACAATGCTCATCCAAAAATCTTCCTTTTGGATTTTTTTACCTTCCCAGATTCCTGAAAATACACTAGAATCATTTCCTATCTAGAGCTTAGAGAAATATTTCAGTATGTTTAGACCACCAGTCCTTTATTAAGATACTTTCCTTCAGCTCCCAGCATACACTTTCTACACTCTCTTGTTTGTGACAGTATGATTAAGACCCTGTAAACTACTTTTTCCTTTGGCACAAATAGCATGTGCTATGGCACAAATAGCATGTGCTAGCCAGAAGACTAAAAGGCTGGAAGACTAGGAGGGAATCTGTTCCTTCCTGTTGGTCGCAGTTCCTACACATACTGACCTACCAATACAGTTCACCCTGGTGATTCCAGTTTCCACCTCCCCGCCCTCCCCCCCACACCCCACAATCCCAGACCAGTCTGACTGCAACCCCTCAGACACCAGCACCAGTTGTCACATACCCCTTCCTCAGAGGTCTCAGCTCCAGAGGGCCTCTACTTTAAGGTCCTGGGTTGTGGGAACCACATCCTCTTCCCTTTTTCCTCCAGCCCTAGGATGGGCAGCTACTTCCTGCCTTTCCGTTCCTGTTACCTTCAGCATCCCCTTTTCATTTTCTTAATTCTCCAGGAGCCCTTTCAACCCATTGTTTACATTTAATTTTACTTTCTGATAGAGAAAAACAGCCTGAAAGCTTAAGCTCCTTTCTTAAAAGTCAATAAAATAGAAGTAATTATTCTAATGTAACTGTGAGATTCACCAAATGCCAGACTGGGGTACAGTGAGCTTCTTACCAAGAAACTCTAAAAAGCATGAAACTTTGCACCATGCCTTCCTGAAAATTTAACACATTTTAAAACTGTACATAAGCAATCTTGGAAATTAGACAATATATTTTTCATCAGTGCCCTGGGGCAAGCACAAGCAAATTTCTTTTCTATAAAGAGCCACAAAATAAATATTTCAGGCTTCCAGGCCATGCAGTCTCTGTTAGAACTACTCAACACCAATGTTTTTGTGTGAAAGCAGCCATATACAATAAATATGTCTGTGCTCCAGTAACTATCTACAGACACAAAAACTTCAATGTCATATCACTTTCACATGTCACAAAATACTATTCTTTCAATTTTTTTAACCATTTAAAGGATATAAAATCATACTTAATTCACAGGCTATACTAAAACATCCAAGCACGCTGGGTCTGACCCATTGGCTAGTTTGTCAACCCCCACCCTACACGATACCTATTACAAAAATCAAAGTATGTTATTCATTGATAGGCTCAAAAAAAGTTCATTTTAAACCTAGGTTTAAACCATAACCAACCTGAAAACTTCAATGAGACAAAACAATGTTGTAACATTCATCAAACTTTCTTTTGATGAAGACAAAAAAATTAGGAAATTTACTAACCAAGAAATTTCAAAGTATGAACTAGGCTCAATTTAAGCATTCATCAATCTTTTACATCTTCTTTCTACTTCTATAATACTATAAAAATAAGCATTAGCTTTTATTTTTATTTGGTTTGTGTTCCACTAAAACTTCACTTATGAGTAGTGAAATTTCAATTTCATATAATTTTCATGTCATGAAGTAGTCTTCTTCTGATTTTATCCCCCACCATTAAAAAATGTAAAAACCACTCTTAGCTCATAGGTACAAAACAGGTGGTCAGTCAGATTTGGCCTGTAGGCCATAGTTAACCAACCCATTTTATTTGTTTATTTTTTACTATTCATCTCCAAGACTTAAGCATTGTTGTTGGTTGTTGTTTTCTGAGACAGGAGCTTGAGGAAGAAGTAGGGGAAGAATCTTAAGCAGGTTCCATGCCCAGTGCAAGCCAGACACAGGGCTCAATTCTGATGACCCTGAGATCATGACCTGAATCAAAATCGAGTCTTATGCTTAAGCAACTGAGCCACCCAGGCACCCTCAAGCATTGGTTTTTAAATTAACATTGAGGGGATCCCTGGGTGGCTCAGCGGTTTGGCGCCTGCCTTTGGCCCAGGGCACGATCCTGGAGTCCCGGGATCGAATCCCACGTCGGGCTCCAGGCATGGAGCCTGCTTCTCCCTCCTCCTGTGTCTCTGCCTCTCTCTCTCTCTCTCTCTCTCTCTCTCTCTCTCTCTTTCTCTATCATAAATAAGTAAATAAATCTTTAAAAAAAAAAAACTTAAAATAAAATACAAAATAAATTAACATTGAGTAATATAAATTTCCGAATCAGAGAATCATTAAGTTAGGGTCTTGATGTTCAACTTAGAACAAGTTAGAGCAATAATGATCTCATTTCCCAAACAATTCAAATAGGAAAAATATCTACAGACATCCAAGCAAGTTAGGTACAAGTTTATTTCAAAGTAACCATGATTACATAGCCTTTCCTATTAATCTACAACTACTTTGATTCCCTAGTATCAGTATGGAGGAGTGATGTCTCTGGCATCTTATGCTCTCACACATTATGTTCATTATTACTTGTGAGCTCTGTCCATTTGTCCAAAATCCAGGATTAGAACCCTTGAACTAGAACTACTTCATCATGTGGACAGAACATGAACCAGTAAGACAGAAGGAACACAAGCAGCAATGCAATTTTATGCAGGACATGAATTAAAGCAAAAATAAACATTAGCCCTCCTAACAAAAGGCAAGTTATCTACCTATGTACCTCTCCTGGTTTTCCTTAATATATGGAATGACAACAAACCGAGGCTGGAGTCTCATATGGGATCAAAAATTCCTAGAAGTTCATTTCCAATGAAGATTTCAGACTATTTAAGGTATCTGGCCAAAGGAGCAGATCTGGATGCTCCACACATCCAGGGTAGCTTTTGCTGCAATGATGTTCAGCCATCTAATCCTCTAGCATACATATATGCAAAGTCAGAGAAAAGAGTTTTCTCTGCATCCTCCAAATTAAACTATTGTAAGCAACTCAAAACTAATCCAGAAGATCCCTAGGAAAACAAGTTAACTCAGAATACAGGAATCCAGCTGATTATAAATGGCAGCTATCATGTTATTCCTTAGTATCATTAAAAAGTTAGTCCTGGGCCACTCGAGTGGCTCAGTTGGTTAAGTGCCTGCCTCTTGATTTCAGCTCAGGTCATGATCTCAGGGTCATGAAAAAGAGCTCCTCCTAGGGCTCCATGCTGGGCATGGGGCCTACTTGAGATTCTCTTCCTCTGCCCCACCCCCACCCCACTTTTTTTTTTTTTTTTTAAAAGGCAGTCTTTCACAAATTGGGTACTCAAAAGACCCTTGGCTCAGGTTGTGGTACTGTCACTAAACTAGCTAGTGAGCATAGCTTGAACTTCTCTGGGTCTTCTTTTCCTCCCTTATTCATAAAATCAGAGGCACTATCTTCCATTCCCTATAAATCACAGCCATGGTAAACCATGGTAATGATTGAGAGGAAAGAAAGTGGGAAGCCACAGGAATGAGAAGTCATTAGGTAAAGTAATAAGGCCTTCCTCCATGAAATAAGTCTTATGCTGCTCAGCAATTCACACTGGAGCAAATACAGGGGAATCTAACTGGAAATGGACATAGGGACAATTTTCCCTATGTACCCTACCCTTCAGTGTGGCCCTTGAGTATCCTCCATCCACCCTTTCTGCCTAACTCCCATTCTTTTAGCCTAAGTATACATCCTCCGGGCAGCCCTCCCTGACTCCCCACCCCTCTACTCCACCAGTCTGGGATAAGTGCCCCTGCTATAGCTCCCTGTACTTACTTCTGTATCCTTATCACAAGGTAGGAATTCAACAAATGTTAATTGATTAGTCAAAAGTTCAATTCAGCTAGTTTTTCTTAACATCAGGTTTAAAAGTTTTGATTATGAAAAAAAAAAACTTTGAATATAATTTTATAATTGCTTCATAGAGTTTAAGGTTTAGCATGTAAGTTTTTTTACGTTTCCTAGGTATAAAAAGCATCAGCTACCTAGAGAACAAAAGCCTCAATTTTAGAATATCAAGTTTTCTACCATTTTTCAGTGTCACAGCCTTATGGTATACCTCCAAACATCCCTTGATTTACCACTGCATCTGTATTTGCCTTACTTCCTTTTGGCCCTTAATATCCATAAAGAGATAAATGAAGCTACTGATTGAAGGATCTGAACAGAAAGACAATTAACAAGGGTGAACAGGTATAATTTAAAGAGGATTCTGGAAAAAACACAAATACAAAGCAACTAAAAACTGGTCTAGCACTGGGGGAAAACTGGTCTAGCACAAAATACTTCCTACCTTAGGAAGCACTCATGTTCTCTCTCAGACCACCATTATGAGGTCTCCAATTTTCTTCAGTTTGTCTCCAGAAGGACCAACAGAAGAAGCATAAAAACTTTTCTCAGCACCAATCACATTCATTAGCCCAATTCATATCACTCAATTCTCTTTCTCTATCCTAATGTAATATTTAAGAATGTCTTATGATAGATGCCAATAATTATTAATGCTGCTATTCACTATCAAAAAATCAAAATGACAGTTAAGAAGGATCAAGTCAACTTAAACATTTCTTAAGCACATACTACTATGTACCCAACTGCTAGTGACTGGGATTCCTCCATCTAAAAGAATAAGGCTCTATAAAATATTCATCGTGTTCCTTGGATTTGCTAGTACATGGGACAAAATCCCTTAGGTCCTAGCAATATATAGAACCAAACAAGTTTAAATGGTGCAAGATGATGATGGATAAATGCTCAGACAGACAGGGTCCAAGGAAATGGTTAGCCATTCTTCAATACGTCATATTAGTAACCACCTAAGGGATCTTAGAAGTTGGAGAATTATAAAAATACACATGCATGCAAATATATCATATAAAATAATAATGTGGAAAAATAGTAATGATGGAAATAAAAGTTTTAAGCAACAGGTACATTTCACAAAAGCACAGAGGTAACAAATTTTACAGCTATCATATGCACAGACAAAAAAAAAATGTCCTATCACAGCCAGGTTCCAATTCCTGTCCCAATTTTTTATCTTCTAACACTATCATTATCTTCTCTAATAAATAAGAAAAGTAGTCAAAGAAAGATAGATGGACATCAAGTATTTCTTGGTAGTCTGTCTAATGACATAAACAACATTATAAATGGGGAGAACGATTTTATATTTAACTACCATTGTTTCAATGTGTTGATATTCAGTTATTAACATTACTTTCTTAGACAAATTGCTATCAATATGCCAGAAAGACTATATTTTTCATGATTCCGGCAACTGGTTTTTATTTCTTAATGGACATGGTAAATTTAACCTAAAGAGTGTACCTGCTAAGGTTGTCTTGGTGAAAACTTCAGTAGTACATATTCACCTATTTCTAACAAAACGAATTTTGTTGAGGTACAATAAAACATCTCTCTATAGTTAATTTTTAGCACAGAAGCAGTACCATAAGGCAGCGCTTCTCCCTCTGTCTGTGTCTATCTCTCATAAGCAAATAAATAAAATCTTAAAAAAAAAAAAAAGCAGTACCATAAAACGTGTAGCTTGTGTTTTAGAGTTGATACAGATATAAAATAATGGAAGAGGTAGATCTTTAACCAAGTAAGTTTAGAAAATCTGTGTGTGCTCCAGGATCAGAATAAATGGACTTCCATAAAAAGGGTCTGCAGGGACGCCTGGGTGGCTCAGCAGTTGGGCGCCTGCCTTCGGCCCAGGGCGTGATCCTGGAGTCCCGGGATCGAGTCCCACATTGGGCTCCCTGCATGGAGCCTGCTTCTTTCTCTGCCTGTGTCTCTGCCTCTCTGTCTCTCATGAATAAATAAAATCTTTAAAAAAAAAAGGGGGGGGGGGCGCCCTGCAGCCAAATACATAATTTATGAAAAACAATGTTAGCTCTACTTTACATTCACACAAAATTCATAAAAATTTTAAGCTTGACATCATCTGCCTACTAAAGTAGACAGTATGTAATTAATAACTATTCACTAAGAGGCCAAATATCAAAGACTCAAAGTACAAGTTACTCCGTGAGCTAATCATGAAGCAAATATTGGTGATTACTATGCAACCAACCCTTCCCAAAGAGACGATTTAAATGCATATGGTAGGAAGTGGGCAGCAGGAAGAGCTACTGTCAGAAACCACCACTTGCTCCAGGATCTTGCAAGCCCATAAGCAATGCTCCCAGTATGCAGACCTCCCAGCAGCCTGCCAACATGATCACACTCCTATCAACTCCCACACCATCCCAAGGATATTTTTCACTTGTGAGATGTTAGCATCTGACAGAAAAAGCACTCTAAAATAAAAAGCATCTACAAGAATTTAGACCAACTTTAAACTCCCAGCTCAATGACCAATATATTCACTTAGCTGGAAAAGACACTAAAGTAACCACAAGTTTGATTTAAAAAACCCAAAACTATCAAATTAAAATACATTATACTTGAGGGGTGGTGCCTGGGTGGCTTAGTCGGTTGGATATCTGCCTTCAGCTCAGGTCATGACCCCAGGGTCCTGAAATGGAGTCCAGCACTGGGCTCTGTGCCCGGTAGGGAGCCTGCTTTTCCCTCTCCTTCTGCTCCTGTTGTCTCTTGGTATTTCTGTCACTATCTCTCTCAAATAATAAATAAAACCTTTTTAAAAAAATACATTACACTTGAATTCCAAACCTAAAAGACTCAAATACAACAATTTTACTAGCATATAATAACCAAAAGTTACATAAGGTAAACTGCTTCCCATCTGAATTCATGAAAGTAAACTTCCAAATATAGATCTTATTATGAAAAACAACAAACCTATTGAATTTTCACTTGGCCAGCTTGTCGGCCAGCGTCAAACCAAGTATTTTCAAAAAAACTATACTTAAATGCCTTGAGTTTTCTTTTCAAAATAACTAAGCAACTAATCAAAGTAGGGCAGGAATAAAAACTACTTAATCCAGGGTGCCCGACTGGCTCAGTCAATGGAGCATGTGATTGAGTCTTGATCTCTGGGTTGTAAGTTCAAGCCCCATGTTGGGTGTAGAAATTACTTAAAATCTTAAAAATAAAAAAAAAACAAAATCTACTTAATCCACCTGACAGGACAAACAGAAATAAATACATATACAATATATTTTTAAAAGGAAAAAAAAGTACAGGAGTCAAAGTCCAAACAAAATCGTGAAAACACAATCATAAATTACCAAATATACTCACCCTGTGTGGAAACATATTTGTAAAGAGACACCTTCCACACAGCACATGTCCTAAGGTCTGTTTAAACTGTTTAACATGACAACCAGACACCTTAAGAAAATAAAGCAACTCAATAGTGTCTGTTAAAAAAGATGAGTACCTCATATAATATATATATATATGCAAATATGCAGAGAACACAATTTATAGAAAAAAGGTAGAATGATATATGTAGTATGACTCCACTTATATAAAAATAAAAAAGGAAAAGTTCTGGAAGGTCTACACTAAATTGTTAGTAGTAGTTACCCTCTTGGATGTGGGATTTAGAGAGGTAGAGCAGGGAAAAGATGTTAAGGGTGGATTACTTTTAATTCTATAAATATCTGCATTATCTTACCCTTCTGCAATAAGCATTTATTGTTTTGGTAATTAAAAAAAGAAACCATTTAAAACATACTACCAGACACTTATTATTCTTAAAATATCACAATTGTGGTAAATCCAAAGACAATAGTAAAGTAATGATCCAACACTTGAATTTAAAGCTCTATCCTCAGGGACTAAAGAGGTCTAAGAGACATCACAATTAAATGCAACGTGTAATCCTAGACCAAAAAGAGGACATTTTTGAGACAACTGGCAAAATTTAAATATGACAGTCTAAGAGTTAACAGTACCATTACAAATGTTAAATTGCCTGAATTTGATTATTATACGTTGGTTATCCAAGAGAATGCCTTCTCTTAGGTAATACTATGAAATATTTAGGGGTAAAGGGGTAAAGTTGATGTCTGCAACTTGATTCAGTCAAAAATAAAAGATGTATTTTTTTTATATATAGAAAGATAAACCAAATGTGACAAAATTTCAATTAAGTCGTTAATGTGGATAAATAGTATTGTGGACATTCTATTATACTATTCTTGCAAATTCTCTGCAAGTTATTTTTTCAAAATAAAATGCCTCCCCTGCTCCTACTCTGGCTCCCCACCCCTGGCTCTCTCAAAGGAAGGAAGGATTCTAAACCTAATGTTTGGTGACTCCAGATGTAATGGTTCAGTTTCTAATATGAATGGTCTCTCAGGGCCTTACAAAAGCTCTTAGTGCATTACAAAATAAGGTACTCTACAGTACTCTGGAAAAATTAGCAGAAATTAAGCTGGATGCTGGTCACCTTTTGATTCTGTAACCTAGGCTAGTCATCCTTTACCATCTCACATATGACTATTCTAGCTTCTCTGCAAAAACTGACAATACTCACAGAATACCATCAATTATCAAGTCAAGAAAAATTATAAATCTGTCAAAGAGTACACTATAATACATTTCAATTTTTTAAAAAAGGAATAGATTAAATCAATTAGTCAGTACAGTAAAAAGTGGCAGAAAAGATTTGGGAATACCAAAGTTCCACTGAGGAAACTAAGTAGGTATGACTGGTAGATAATCTTACATGTAAAAGTATGTCTTGGCAGTTTAAAGGTTTCTTAGTAAAACACAACGTATCAACAGTTGCTTGATACCTTTCTAAAGACATAATGTGTCAGTAGAGGAATGCTCGGCCTGAAATCTAGAAAAGAGCAAAGAGAAATATGAATACTGGAAAGGTATACTCTCTCTTAAGTACTAGGATAGTCCATTATGCTTTCTAGTCAGGAAACCCTCCCAGCAGTATTTTCTCTTAGTTGGCTTCATACACTGTAACTAAGGTGAATTATGAGAATTTTATGAGAACTCGACTAACATCACTGCTTTATATTTTATTAGAATATGTACAAATATTTTTTCCCAGTCAATAACTTTATTTTGGCCAAATTCACTGCCTTTCCTATCATGGTGCCTTGTACTCTTCTAACTGCAGCTTTCCAACCAATACTAATAATAAAAGAGCTAACACGGTCCTAATTCTTAAATCCTCATAAAACTCTTTGCAGAAAATACTATTATGATCCCCACTTTATAAATAATGACACAAAAGCACATCGTAATTACAAAACCTGCTCAGGTTCATAAAGCTATTAAGTAAAAAAGAGGTGAGATTCTAAACCCTAGCTACAGAGCCCAGGATTTAACTTTTGTGTGCGTGTGTGTGTGCGCGCGCGCGCACTTTGGACAAAAAATTTTTGACATTCTGATGAAGCCTGTGGATTTCTTCTCAGCTTAATATTTTTAAATGCATAAAATACAAAGATTACAAATGAGACCAATTATATCGAGGACAAAAATACCAAATGTGAGATACAGTAATACATATGCTTAACAATGTGGTGGTAGATCTCTTCTGTACTATAATTTTGATGTAATGATACACATAAATAATATTTTGAGATATCTACAAGCACAGCATATTATAAAAAATATTTGACTTGTACTAATAGTAAAATCACAATTACTGTTAGTAGTACTATAGTTTGCTATTTACATTGGTAATTAAAAGAAATGCTAACTTACAATTAGAGAATAGTGAAGTTATTTTCCCCTCTAAGTTTATGGATACCATCCATGTTAAGACCCCTACACTGCACACTATAATAAAAGCCTCTTAATACTGTAATTTAAAGGGACCACTCCCAAGTCCTTATCTCTTTCTACACAGGCTCCCTTGGTGATCTCTTCCAGTGATGTGGTTCTAATACTAAGATGACCATAAAATATATCTCTAGTCCAGACCTTTCCCCTGAACTCCAGAGGATTGAATTAGATATCAATTTAACCTCAATGTCTAACAAGCATCTCAAATTTAACCATGTCTAAAACTGAACTCCTAATCTATTTCTCAAACTTGCTCTTGTCACAGTCATACCTACTACCTTGGTTGATGGCAACTCCACGTTTCTAATTACTCAGACAAAAAACCTTGGACTTCTCCTTGGCTCCTCTTACATGGCAATTTGACCTATCAACAAATCATATTGGTTTATTCTTCAGTGTATATCCAGAATCCAATCATTTCTCACCATTTCCTGGTTAACACCTTTACAAGTCACCAGCAACTCTCTCCCAGATTGTTAATTTCCTTTTAAGTCTCCCTGCTTCTTCTGTCCTCCCCTGCACAGAAGGTGATCCTTCTGAAGCTAAAAGAGTATCATGTCATTCCTCTGTTGAAAACTCTGAGCAAGGTCCTTATAATGACTCTACAAAGCACTGTGAAATCTGCACCCCATCCCTACCCAAGTTACTATTTATTGCTCTTTTTTGTTCATTCCATTTTAGCCATAACAGGCAGAATTCACTAGGTCTGCCTCGGCACCTTGGAACTATTCCCTCTACTTGGAAAGCTTTCACCTCAGATATTAAAATGGCTAACTCCCTCCCCTTTAAGTCTTTATATCTATATGTAAGTCTAAATATCATTCTCAGAAAGGTTCACTCAGTCTATTTTAAATTGTCACATCATCCCCAGAAATTCTGGATCCCCCTTACCTTGCTCTATTTTTCAAAGCACGTACCTTTGAACATTCTATATTATGCATTACTACCCATTACTAGGAGTACCACCCTGAAGGGCAAATTTTGTTTATTTTGTACACCACTTACCTCTAGTGCAACTATGTTTGCCACAAAATAGACGTGCATATGTTCCAAGAACAGCACTTCTATGGCTGTTAAGTACTTCTCTCATTAGAAGAGTTCCTTAAAGACTTTAACTGGATCTAATTTGCAGTGTCCTCAACACCTGGCCCCAATAGCAGACACCTAATGCACAGATACTCAGGTGATTACAGCTATTTTCACCTGAAACACAATCCTATATGCCACAGGAAAAAAAAGCCAGGTCTCACAGCTGTGACTCATTAAAAGAGTGAGTACAAGACAAACAGAACATCAGGTTCAAACTGTTACTTCAATCAAACTGAATTTATGTTTCGTGCCTCAATTTCTTCATGTGTCTAAGAACCATTCCAAAGTACCTAAGTCTAAAAGGGCACTTGGTCATTCTTTCCCCCAGTCTGGTCGCCCTCTCAAGCCCACCTAATCTTTCCAAGCTTCACTTAAAAGCCTACCTCTTAAGTTTTCCCTGATGACTCCAGCTAGAAGCATTTATATATGCTACATTCTGCGCCAAGTGCTTTTCACCCATTCTCATTCAATCCTCCCCCAAAGCCCTATGAGGTTGCTACCATCATAATCCCTATTTCCAAGATGTTTGGAAAACCCAGGCTTAGAGAGATGAAGAAGACACTTGTCCAAGGTTCAACTAGTGTTCAAACCTTGGGATGTCTGACTCTGAAATCCAAGTTCTTTAAATCCTTTAAACACTGTACTGCTTTTCCTTCTCCAGTAGTATAATGACTAGCATCTACATAGTACCTCAGAGTGTCTCCTGTCACTTCATTTCTCTTGGCTTCAGTTTCTGCATTGAAAAACTGGTGATGTTGTCCAGGATGCCTACTAAATTCCTTCTAGTTCTTACAGTATTATCAGAAAATATTTCATAATTCTATACTCCATGCAGGTTAATATACACACAACACACACACACATACTTTGGAACTTAGTCACTTAGAAATGCAAAGCAGTGGTGACAGAAAAGCAGTAGAAATAACTTCAAGACCTTGTGTAAAACAAGCATTCTTAATTCCTCCCCACTCCGTCCCATCAAAGATGCACTTCTGAGTCCATTTTCCCACAATATGAAAAATTATGTTTTCCCCAAGAAGTGTGATCCTTAAGGCTCTGGACTTCACCACACAACCTGGTAAAAAGAACCATATGCAAGCACTTAGTCCAGCCAGGGGGCTAGCTTGTTATTTTGTACAGGACAACTGTTCAATGTTCATTGGATCAGGATACAGAATTGTCTGAGGTTCTCCAAGTCTCTCATCAAAACCCTACACAACATGAGCTTTCTAACTGCACTGATGATTGTGCAGTAAATAAAAAACAATCTAATCAAGGTAATGTAAACTTAAAAGCAAAGAACCTATGAAAGGATAAAGCCATGTTGAGAGAACTTACATCAAAAATAAGAATCAGGTTTTGTCTACAAAGGTAGAATAATTATTTCTCTTTGTGTGCGGAAACAACCATCAATACCCCAACGGAATCCTTCTGTCTTGCAACTGAATCTGATAACTATCAAAAAAGATCCAGATATTTCTGGACCAAGTTGAAAAGCTTTGCCAAAGGGCTTAAAAAAAAAAAAAAAAAAAAAGAGCACTAGCAGAGCTAAGATAAAATGTATCAAAAGAGCAAATCCTTGGAATCATTCTGCTCATAAAAAGTGACAGTTTCATCTGAAATCCCTACCAACCGTTAAGTTTGAAATGAGTCGTGTATTCGTAGGTCTAGACTTCAACCAACACCAGCAAATGGAGTTTCAGAATAGTTTTTTAAAACAATAGTCTTGTGAGGGCATAGAGAAAGAAGTGAATCCAGGCTCTGGAGTGGAAGCTCTCGGAGGTAGCAGATACAGTAGCAGATACAGCTCTCTCCACAGAAATGTTAAAAAAAGAAAAAAGAAAAAAAAGAAAAAGAAAAAGAAAAAAGAAAGAAAGAAGAAAAAAAAAAAAATGTCCAAGGCTGAAAAAAATACTACCGGGAAAAACTCTATTTCACTTTTCTAGAATGCTGTCTCTTTAGAGAATCCTCAAACGATCCTTGATTTTTAAGTAAGTATGAGAAGTAGAAAGTCATCCATTTAGGGTAAAAGGTTCCTGTTACCAAGGAAGTAGTGTCCGAAAGTGTGCAAATCCCACAATCTGGAAGAGAACGTCTGCCCCTCCGAAGGCTTTCATTTTCAGGCGTTAAAACAAACCCGGTGTCACCTCAACATCGGGGCCACACAAACCTCGCCACCATTACAAAACCGAAGTGCCAAAGGTGCAGAATCTGAAGCCGGAAGCACTACGAGGCCAGGATCGAGTTCCAGGAGAAAAGAAAAAAGAAAAAAAAAAAAAAAAAAATCAAACCCGAGAGTGCAGCGCGGACCCAACGCGGCCCCGGGCTGAGGGAGGCACGCTAGGCCCTTCCGGTCCGAGCCGCCGTCGCCGGGAAGCCGGGCGACAGGCCGGGCGACGGGCCGGGCTTCCACCCGAGCCCGGGGATTCGCGGCCTACCCTCGCCGGTGCCGTCTCGCTAACTCCGACACCAGCGGCTCCTCCGCTTCGGCCCCTTCGCCTGCGGTGCGGGCTCCGCGGGCCGCGGGGAGCCGGAGGAGCCGGCCGAGCCTCGGGCGGGCCGGGTCGGTGCGGACGCGGCGGCGGCGGCGGAGGCCGTGGCCGCCCCTCCCCCACCGGCCCGGCCCAACCGCCGCTGCGACGCGAGCGGCCGCGCCAACGCCGGGCCCAACCGCCGACCGGCCGCGGCCCGGGCGAAGCGGCGGCGGCGGCGCGGGCCTGCTCCTCACGCCGCCCGCGCGAGTCCACCGCGGGCCCGTTACTCCTCGCGCCGGCCCGCGCCGCCGCCCGTCAGGACGCGCCACCCTCGGGGCTCCGGGCTCGGGCCGAGGGCGGCCGCGGGGAGCCGCGGAGCAGATACTTACTCAGGGGTCGGGTGCTCGGGGTCGTAGAAATCCCCCATTTTCGGAGGTGGCTGCGGCGGCAGCTGCTTCATCGGGAGCGGCTGGAGGCGGCGACGCGAGCCCCCTCCCCGCGGCAGGGCGACGCGCGCGGGAGGGGAGGGGAGGGGAGGGGAGGGGAGGAGGCCGCTGGTCCGACCGCGGCGGCGGCGGCGGCGGCGGCAGGGGCGGCCCGCGTCGCTCGCTCGCTCGCTCGCTGGTTCCCTCCCTCCCTCCCTCCGGCGCCCGCCCGCCCGCCGCTCTCTCCCCCACACACTCACACGGGGAGCGACGCGCACCCCGCCAGCCCCTCCGCCGCACAGGCCCGGCCCCTTAAAGGGACACGCACGGGCCGCGCGTCCGCCGCCAGTCGGCGCTCCCGCAGCTGCGGGGCGACCCCAGGCGGGGGCGAGTCGGCTGGCCCGAGTCCGCCCGCCGCCTCCCGGAACAATGAGCGCGGGACCCCTCCGTCGGGCCCACCGGGGCGGCCGGGGGCCGCGGGCAGGCGCCGTCGGGGAGCGGCCCGAGCCCGCGGGGACTCTACCCTCCCGGCGGGCAGCGGCGTCCCGGGCCTCGGAGCTCGGAGGTGCCGCGGCCGCCCCTCTTTATTTCGACTCCTCGCTGTCTCTCCCCCCTCGGCAGGTACGGAGACAGGGCCCGGCCGGGGAACCGCCGGGACGCCCCCTCCTCCCCCGCCTCCCCCTCCTCCCCCGCCTCCCTCTGGGTCTAGTGCCCCCGCCCCGCCCCCCCCGCCCCCCCCCCAGGCTGCCGGGCGCCGGCCTTCCGCGGGGCTCCTAAGGCCTGGGAGCAGACGTCCTTGTCGGAAGGCTGTGAATCCCTCTCCTGCGAAAATGAGGTGAGAGTAAATAGGACAACCCGAAAGGGCTACGGTTTTTAGTTATCTTTGGAAGGAGAAACAAGAATGCCTAAGGCCTTCTTGCTAAACGCTCAGGACGTTTAAGGTGTTTATAGCAATTGATCGTTTCGAAACTGGGAGTCCACAGGATCAGCTTGGGGACGGAGGTGGGGGGGGGGGTCACTATAATTTTAAAGAGGATTTTACCAGCCAACAGTGGCATATTAGTCTGTGTTGCGGCCTGGATGTTTGTGTGCCTCCCACCCACCCGGTTTAGGTTAAAAGTCCTTACCTCCCGGGTATTAGAAGGTAGGGCCTTAGGGTGATTAAGTCATGAGGGTGGAGCCCTCCTGAATGGGATTAGTGCCCTTATAAAAGAGACCCCTTTGAGGAAGAGACCTAGAGAAAAGGGCGGGCTACGCTCCAGAAGAGCTCTCCCACCAGATCTCAGTCTTGCCTGCACCCTGCTCTCGGATTTCCAGCCTCCAGAACTGTCCGAAATAAATTTCAGTTGTTTATAGCCACCCAGTCTACATGGTATTCTGTTACAGCAGCCTAAACCAAGACAGTATGTGTCCTGATTACTGAAATGTGATCTAAGTGAGCAGACGTCCTTTACTAGCTATTTTTTATATCCTGTAAGTGTATATGCGTGTGTGCATGCACATATGCCTCCGCCTGCAGTGTCTATTAGCATTTTATCATCATTGTTTTTCATTTGGGGATTTTTTTTTTTTTTTGGCGGGGGGGGGGGGGTTCTGTTGCCTTTAGGCATAGAATCTAGGTACAGGGCCCATCTGATTCCCTAGGTTCAAGTCTCCCTTGATGGCTTCTTTAAGGACCATGAATGTTACATAATTTCTCTGTGCTTTTTTTCTCATTGTAATGTGGATGGGACCTCTTACTGTTGTAAGGATTAAAAGAGAGAATATCTGTAAAGCTCTAAACTTTGACTAAATGTCAGCAGTTAATCAGACATTTTAGAGCAGTGGTTAAGAGCTGTCTCTACTAGCCCTGCCACTTTCTAGTATGTGACACTGGGCATGGTTACTTTTCATGAAATGAAAGTTGGAAGATTGAATACTACTAAATGCCCTCATCCGTTATTGTACTAGGGTTTCTTGTGCACATATTTTAAAGTCAAAGAGAATGCATCCTCCAAACATATTCTTGGGCCTGGCCTCTTGAGCAAAGCTGTGGAATAATTTGGTCTTTAGCATTATTGGATATTGGCTGTCTCCTACTTTGTTACATAAGCTTCCTGCAAATGTGTATGAAGTCAGAAAGTCTTAAGGTGAAACATAAGAGGCATTCATTCCTACCTAGAGTGCCGAAAACCATAAAAAAACTTCATAATTGCTCCTGCCATTACTGCTTCCTGTTGACCCACACCACCCCATTTCATGGGACCCCAGAGTAGCCTTTAGTGACTTTGAAACAAAGTTGATTCGGGCATCTCTTGCCTTAGGGGAGATAAAAGGCCAAAAGCTGAAGAGTTGATCTCTTGAGCACAATCTCCAAACTACTCTTTGTAAACATTTTTAAGGTAATATATTGGCAAGACAGTTTCTAGAACTGACACACACAAAAGCAATACAATCAATAGTGAGATACTCTAAAGTGCCACTGGATGTATCTTTTTTTTTCTTTCTTTTTTTTTTTTTTCTTTTTTCTAATGTACCCAGGCCAAGGCTCTGCTACCTCATATGGGAACCTGGCGAAAGCTCTAGGAAAGAGGGAAATGGTCATTCTTCCTTGAACCCAAACCTGGAGATGAATGGGAAAGCCACTCCTACCCACTTACTCTTGCCTCTTCCCATTCCACTCCTCCTTAACCAAATTTCTTCTCTCCTCATGAGGATTATCAGAGGACTGGCTGCACTCCTCAAGACATGCCAATTTGTTTTTGTTTTTGTGTTTTTTTTTTTAAGATTTTTTATTTATTTATTTATTTATTCATGAGAGAGAGAGAGAGAGGCAGAGACACAGGCAGAGGGAGAAGCAGGCTCCATGCAGGGAGCCTGACGTGGGACTCTATCCCTGGTCTCCAGGATCACGCCCCGGGCTGTAGGCAGCACTAAACCGCTAAACCGCTGCGCCACCTGGGCTGCCCAAGACATGCCAATTTGGAAGAGACAAGCAAGCTCTAGGCCTCTAGTGCTAGGACTCCTCAAAGTTCCTTGCTTTGCCAAGCGGGGGCAGAGTGGCAACAAGGCCAACGTTGGAAGTGTGAGCGTGAGTGGGGCAGTGTGGGAAATTGTATCTCTACCCACAAAAAAAATTGTATACTCCCACAAAAACTCTCACCTTGGCAGAGTCAGGCCTATTCCTGGCAGCCATAGCCTGGAATTAATAGTCATCTGCTGATATATGAAAGTATATATCAGAGAGCCAGTTTGGGAGTACACGTGAATAATATACTGCAAGGCTGGGTTATATCAGGATCAAATGTTTTAAAGTTCAAGCTTGCCAGTACAAGACTCATGTAAATCACAACAGTTTGTGAGATACTTACTCAATCTACTTGATTATTTAAACACTATCTTGAATGTATTCCCACCTGTCAATGATCCTTAACAGCTATTTGTTCTTTTCTCCCCTAGTGTACTTTTGAATAGAGCAATGGTCTGTATTACATATTCCAAAAATGTATTTTTCTTTATTTGGTCTCTAGGAACCCAAAATTGCCTGTTGCTATAACTGTATATTAACCATAAAATCATAAATACATGCAAGTCCGTTCTAGCATTAGAATAGAAACATGATTAGTCACAGAGCCTACTTAAGATTCTCTTTCTCCCTCTGCTCCTCCTCACGCTCACACTTGTGTGCACGCTCAAAAAACAAAAGAAAGAAAGAAAGAACAAAAGAAAGATAAATGATTTAGGTATTTAAAAGCTGTTTATATACAGTTTTTAATGGTGATTTACTGCTTAGTTTTAAGAGACCAACAAATTATTCTAACTAAAATGAATTTCTTTCCATTAATTAAAAATACAAGATAGTTTTTAGAACAGTGTGTATTACTCTACAAATGAAAAACTTGGATCTAGTGGTTTAAATATGTATTTACTTCTTTGTAGGATAGAAATATATCCAACCAACATATTAGCATTTAGGAAACATGACATGTGATAATGTCTGAGAAAGTACCTAGTACATGTAAACTAATAGCCATGCACTAAAAAATTAGCTACCTTACAAATATGTAGCTACATGTGGCACAATATACTTGAAAGCTATTTTAGATTTAATCAATATACAAAAGAATGGTAGTATCATTTAGAATAATGGTTATTGTAACTGTTTTACACTAATCTGTTACACTCTTTGGCTCTGGAATACCTTAGAGAAAAAAAAGTATAATTACAATTGATTTTTAATCATGTTCAATCTGCATACCTCAACACAAGTTAAGAAAAATCTAGAAAACAATGACCAAATTGAACCCCATAACATATTATTTGTATCAAGTCAGCACCCTCCTATAGAGTAGTAATATACTCTGTAGTTGTCTTTTCTCTTCCACACTTCTTTGTTAACTGACTTTCATTACTTAAGTCTATCTTCCCAACTCTAAGTTCATTGTAGGCAGAAGCATTATTGTCTTTAGTATTTTATAGTGTTTGGCCCTGTATGTGCCGGGTGTTTAATGAATACTTACTTTGCTACTCTTTTGAAAACCTTTTCTTTTTATGCCTTTTCTTTTAGAAACTCTAAAGAATTCACATTGGATTTTTCTGTCAAGACTAGATGATTGAGCAGCTAATAAGCTACTGACATCCAGGTAAGCCCTGTCTTCTGTGAGGACTCCTTCATAATCTACTAGGAGCCAAACATTTCATTGGGCTTGAAATGCTGACTCAAAAGAACCATACGCTTAACCCTCAAGTACGCAGGAATATTATTAATTTCTTTTCAATATGTGTTAATCTTGTCTTCCCTACGAGAGTATCAAACACTCAGGGGAGTGATTATAGGGTTGGTTTTGTTGTGTTTTGGATCTTGGCACCCTTCCAGACAATTCATCTCAGGAGCTGCTTATTGCATCTTCCTTCCAAGCCTTGGCTCTCCCAGCAAAGGATGAAACTCCGTTTTACAGATTAATAAACCAAAGATCCCAGAGGTTAAAGTACTTATTTAGAGTCACATGACTAAGGAAAGGTAGAGTCAGGATTTGAACCAGGCTATCTGATTCAAGACATTTCAGACAAAAAAATATGGAGTTTACCACCAACAGAAAATATTCTCTGATACAAGAAGGAACAATGAGCAAAGAAATTGGTAAATAGGTGGTTAAAACTAAAAGTAATAAAGTACTAATACATAATTTGTTGGTTAATAAAATAATGCAAGAAAGAACTAATATCTTGGATTTTTAAAAAATCATAATTTGGAGTGGGAAGGATGGAGTGATGACTGGAGTTAAATTTTCCAACATTCTTATATTATTTGGAAGAGGGTAAAAATATAGATTAAGCTTTATTATTTTAAGTATCCGAGTTAAAATATCTCAAGTAACTACTAAGAGATCTTTAATTTCTAAGTTCATAGGAGAAAATAAAATAAAATTACAAAAAAATCAACATATGGAATAGAAAAAAGACAAGGCAATAGTGAAACAAATAGAAATTACAAATAATATGGTAGGGATCCCTGGGTGGCACAGCGGTTTGGCGCCTGCCTTTGGCCCAGGGCGTGATCCTGGAGACCCAGGATCAAATCCCACGTTGGGCTCCCGGTGCATGGAGCCTGCTTCTCCCTCTGCCTATGTCTCTGCCTCTCTCTCTCTGTGTGTGTGACTATCATAAAAAAAATAAATAAATAAAAATTTAAAAAAAACAAATAATATGGTAAAAAATAAATGCAAATATTTCAGTAACTATAGTAAGTGTAAATTAAAGTCTCCAGTTTTAAAAAAAAATGTAAGATAGACAAGGAAACAAAATCCAACCATATACTATTTTTGAGACATTCTTAAAACCAAGAACATAAAAAAATGTAAAAGGATAGAAAAACATGTCAGGCTAATATATCAGTAGAAAGCTGGTAACATCAGAAGGTTACTAAATAATGGTAAGTTCAGATCCCTAGGACTTCAGAATTCTAAACATGTATGCACATAATCACATGTCCTTAAAATACAGAAAACAAAATAAAATTTGACAGAACTATAAGAAAAATGTATAAATTTCCCACTATAGTGGAAATTTTAACACACCTCAAAATAACGGATAGATCTTATATACAAGAATCAGAAGATATGAACAACATAATTTAAAAGATTGAATTAATAGACATATATAGGGATGCCTGGGTGGCTCAGTGGTTGAGCGTCTACCTTCAGCCCAGGGCATGATCCTGGAGTCCTGGGATCGAGTCTCAAGTTGGGCTTCCTGCATGGAGCCTGCTTCTCTCTCTGCCTGTGTCTCTGCCTCTCTCTGTCTCTAATGAATAAATAAATAAAATCTTTTAAAAAAAATAGACATATATAAAGTGTTGCACTCAACACAGCACTCATAGCCTTCTAATGTGCATTTGTGGAATATTTATGAAAATGGACCATATGTATGTGCATGTGGTAATTTTCTTTCTTTTTTTTTTGCATGTAGTAATTTCAACAAATTTCAGATGATTTGATGATGCATAAGTCATGCTCTCTGACAAATATGCAAAACATTTATTTTTTTTACAAATATGCAATTAAGTTAGAAATTGCTAAGGGGGGAAACATTTTATTTATTTATTAAAGATTTTATTTATTCATGAGAAACACAGAGAGAGAGAGGCAGAGACACAGGCAGAGGGAGAAGCAGGCTCCATGCAGGGAGCCTGACATGGGACTCGATCCCAGGTCTCCAGGATCAGGCCCTGGACTGAATGCAGTGCTAAACTGCTGAGCCACCCAGGCTGCCAGGGGGTGGGGGGTGGGGGGGTGGGCAACATTTTAATATTCAAAAGCACGCTTCTAAATAACTCCTTGGTCAGAAAAAAAAATAATGTCAGTCTCAAAATAATTGGAACTAAAGAACAATGAAATGTAAATGCTAGATTCTCATGACTAGGAAAAAATTTTTTCCTTTTTTGTATCTATATGAGAAGATGAATGTTAGCAGAACCTACTGTGGTAATCACAATATATGTAAATGAAACCATCATGCTGTATGCCTTAAACTCGTACAGTGATTTATATCAATTATTTCTTAATAAAACTGGAGAAAAATAGTGAAATAACTACCAAAATTGTAGAATATAGCTAAAGCAGTAAGTAGAGGGAAGTTAGGAATTTTTTTTTTAATTTTACCTATTTATTCATGAGAGACACAGAGAGAGAGAGGCAGAGACATAGGCAGAGTGAGAAACAGGCTCCCCCTGGGGAGCCTGTTGCAGGACTCTGATCCCAGGACCCTAGGATCACAACCTGAGCCAAAGGCATACACTCAACCACTGAGCCTAACCAGGTGCCCCAGAAATTAGGAATTTAAGCATGTATGCACATAATTATGTTACAGGGGGAAAAAAGACAAAATTAACAGATGATATGTCAAACTTAAAAACTAAAGTAGAGATAAATAAAAAGACCAGAATATAATATTAATGAAAGAGAAAGCATGCAATGGAGAAGATATACAAAGCCAACAATTATTTTATTTAAAAAAATCTATTGACCAACTTAAGACAAACTGGGGAAAAAATAGAAGATACAAATGAATAATGTAAAGAAAATACAAATAAGGAAAAGAGGGACAGAATTATGGATCATGGAAACTACAAAGATTATAAAATTAACCTAAAAAGAACAGTTTGATACCAACAAATTTGAAAATTTAGATCAACTTGGACAACTTTCTAAGACAATAAAAATTAGCAAAACTGACTCAATGAGAAATGGAAAACCTGTCTGGTCCTAAAACCATTAAAAAAATGAATCAGTAGTCAATTTTCCCTCAAAAAGAAAGGAAGGATGAACAGATGGACAGACAGACCCAGACAATCAAGGGTAAGCTAAGAAAGGAAAAGTTACAAGCTGTTCTCCTTCTTGAACAAAGATGGAATAATCCTCAACAAAAAAATCCAGCAATTTGCTAAAAAGATAAAAATCAGGGTCAAGTTGAATTTATTTCAGAAATGAAAGTTAAAGTTCAATATTGCAAACTTTTTAAAGTAACTCACTGTATTAAATTATGATGGTGTGGTAAGCAGAATAGCTCCCCAAAGATGTCCACTTCCTAATCCCTGGAACCTGCGAATGTTTCTTTTGGCAAAGACCTTGGGAGGGAGAGGTTATCTTGGATTATCTGGGCCCAGTCTAATCACAAATCCTTAAAAAAATGGAAGAGGAAGGCAAAAGACTTGGTCAGAGAGATGCTAAAGAAAAAAGACTCAGGGCACTTTGATGGCTCAGTGGTTAAGAGACTGCCTTTGGCTTGGGTCATGATCCCAGGGTTGTGGGATCCCAGGCTCCCTGTGGGAGCCTGCTTCTCCCTTTGCCTATGTCTCTGCCTCTCTCTGTGTGTCTCTCATGAATAAATTAATAAAATCTTAAAAAAAAAAAAAAAGTCTCTAGCTGCCTGTTGCTGGCTTTGAAAATGGAGGAAAAGGGCCATGAGCCAAGGAACGTGGCTGCCTCTGCAAGATGAGAATGACCCTCTCTCATTTTACAGCCAGCAAGAAAACAGGGACTGTGGTCCTACAACTTCTAGGAACTGAATCCTGCTAGTAACCCAAATGACCAAGAAATAGATTTTCTCCCAGAGCCTCCAGAATGGAATGTGGCCTGCCAACACTGTTTTCAGTTTAATTAGACCCATACTGGACTTCTGATGTGCAGAACTGTAAAAAATAAATGTGCTGTGGGTACATTACTAAGGTTGTAGTAATTTGTTACAGTAGCAATTGAAAGCTAATACAGGGGATCCCTGGGTGGCCGGGTGGTTGTGCATCTGCATTTGGCTCAGGTTGTAATCCCAGGGTCCTGGGATCAAGTCCTGAATTGGGTTCCCCTCAGGGAGCCTGCTTCTGCCTATTCTCTGCCTGTGTCTCTCTCATGAATAAATAAATAAAATCTTAAAAAAATAAATAAATAAAATAAAATAGGGATCCCTGGGTGGCGCAGCGGTTTAGTGCCTGCCTTTGGCCCAGGGCACGATCCTGGAGACCTGGGATCGAATCCCACGTCAGGCTCCCGGTGCATGGAGCCTGCTTCTCCCTCTGCCTGTGTCTCTGCCTCTCCCTCTGCCTGTGTCTCTGCCCCTCTCTCTCTCTGTGTGACTATCATAAATAAATAAAAATTAAAAAAAATAAAAAATAAAATAAATAAAATAAAATAAAATTCAGTAACCAGGGGCACCTGGGTGACTCAGTCAGTTGAGTGTCTACCTTTAGGTCCTGGGATTGTGCCCTGCAGCAGGCTCCCTGCTCAGTGGGGAGTCTGCTTCTTTCTCTCCGTCTGCCCCTCATGCTGGCTCTCTCTCCTTCTCTCTCATAAATAAAAATCTTTTAAAAAATAAAATTCAGGGCAGCCCTGGTGGCTCAGTGCTTTAGCGCCGCCTTCAGTCCAGGGTGTGATCCCAGAGACCTGGGATCGAGTCCCACGTCGGGCTCCCTGCATGGAGCCTGCTTCTCCCGCTGCCTGTGTTTCTGCCTCTCTCTCTCTCTGTCTCTATGAATAAATAAATAAAATGTTTAAAAAAATAAAATAAAAAAAATTTAGTAACCATTCTTAATTTTAAAAAAAGAAAAGAAAGAAGAAAACCTTTAACAAATCAGGAATAGAAGAAAACTTCTTTAATCTGATAAAGACCTAGAGCAAACATTATATATAAGTGTGAAATAAAGCATTTCTTTTGAAATTATAAATAAAACAAAATATTTGCTATCACCATTTCTATTCAACATCGTATTTGAATCCTCGCCAGCCAAATAAAACAATGAAAGAAATAAAACATGTAATGGGCTACTGGGTGGCTCAATCAGTTAAGCCTCCAACTCTTGGTTTGCTCAGGTCATGACCTCAGGTCATAAGATTGAGCCCAGCTCTGTGCTCAGTGTGGAGTCTGCTGGAGATTATCTCCCTCTCCCTCCCCCTCTGCTCCTCCTCTCTTCCTTCTATCAAATAAGTAAATAATAAAATCTTACAAAAAAAAAAAAAAAGGGCAGCCCTGGTGGCACAACAGTTTAGCGCTGCCTGCAGCCCGGGGTGTGATCCTGGGGACCTGGGATCGAGTCCCGCGTCAGGCTCCCTGCATGGAGCCTGCTTCTCCCTCTGCCTGTGTCTCTGCCTCTCTCTCTCTCTCTCTCTCTCTCTGAATAAATAAATAAGAAGAAGAAGAAGAAGAAGAAGAAGAAGAAGAAGAAGAAGAAGAAGAAGAAGAAGAAGGAGAAGAAGAAATGTAAGGAATGAAAAGGACAGTTGTTATTTACAGGTAATGTGATTGTCTATTTAGAAAACCCAAAATAATTTACAGAATAATACAACTAATGACAATTCTTCAAGTTTTTCAGATAAAAAATCAACTGCATTTCTATAATACAGCAGTTAGAATGCACAAACAAAACATACCATTAGCAGAAACAACATCAACACCAAACTATTATAGGTGGGTTATCTTATCCATCTGGAGAGAAAGTAAAAATGGATCCTTATTTCATATTGAAAAGTCAATTCCAGATGGATTAACGACTTCAATATAAAAGGCAAATCATGAAAAGATTTAGAATAAAATATAGAGGGCAGCCCGGGTGGCTCGGCGGTTTAGCGCCACCTTCAGCCCAGGGCCTGATCCTGGAGATCCAGGATCGAGTCCCATGTCAGGCTCCCTGCATGGAGCCTGCTTCTCCCTCTGCCTGTGTCTCTCATGAATAAATAAATAAAATCTTAAAAAAAAAAAAAAAAAAAAAAAGAATAAGGACAGCCGAGATGGCTCAGTGGTTTAGCACCGCCTTCAGCCCAGGTGTAATCCTGGAGACCCAGGATCGAGTCCCACGTCGGGCTCCTGCATGAAGCCTGCTTCTCCCTCTGCCTGTGTCTCTGCCTCTCTCTCTGTGAGTGTGTCTCTCATGAATAAATAAATAAAATCTTTTTTAAAGGCTTAAAAAAGAATAAAATATAGAATAATACAATATCTTTGGGACATGCCCATGTGATAGAAAAAAATGTTCTTAAATTCAAAGTGCAGGGCAGCCCTTGTGGCGCAGCAGTTTAGCACTGCCTGCAGCCCAGGTCGTGATCCTGGAGACCCTGAATCGAGTCCCGCATCAGGCTCTCTGCATGGAGCCTGCTTCTCCCTCTGCCTGTGTCTCTGCTACTCTCTCTCTCTCTGCATCTCTATGAATGAATAAATAAATAAAATCTTTAAAAAAATAAAAAAAGAATATTTAAAATAAATAAATTCAAAGTGCAAACCAAAGAAGTCAAAATTCAGCTTCCTTGAAACTTTGTAATCAAAAGACAAAAAGTGAAAGGAAGAATCATAAATTAGAAGGAAAGATGTGCAACACACATAACTAAAAACAATAACAAAAGTATCTAGAGCTATATACCCCAGTACAGTAGGTACTAAACACCTGTGTCTGTTGAGTACTTAAAATGTAACTAGGCCAGGGCAGCCCGGGTGGCTCAAAGGTTTAGCTCCACCTTCAGCCCAGGGCATGATCCTGGTGACCCGGAATCAAGTCCTGTGTCGGACTCCCTGCATGAAGCCTCCTTCTCTCTCTGCATATCAAAATGATTAACTCTTAGGAACATGATGATCGGGTGAAAAGGACATAAAAGAATATATAATTGTGGGGATCCCTGGGTGGTGCAGCGGTTTGGCGCCTGTCTTTGGCCTGGGGCGCGATCCTGGAGACCCGGGATCGAATCCCATGTTGGGCTCCCGGTGCATGGAGCCTGCTTCTCCCTCTGCCTGTGTCTCTGGCTCTGTCTCTCCTTCTCTCTCTCAAGAATAAATAAATAAAATCTTTTAAAAAAAAAAGAATATATAATTGTTTTCCATTTATGTGAAGTTTTATAAGTCTCTCTCAGTGAGTTTCCATTTATGTGAAGTTTTATAAGTCTCTCTCAGCAAATTAACAGATTATGCAGGGAATTAAGCATGACAAAACTCAAAGGGAAAAGTAAAAAAAGTCAGGATTTTTTTTCTAAAGGGGGAAAGGAATCATGTGGAAGCACCGAGGAGGCTTCAGAGGATCACTAAAGCTCTATTTCTTAAACTAGGTGGTAAATCCACAGGTATTTGTTTTATTGTTATTTTGTCTACCCTCTATTTGATTAATAATTATATCTATTTACTATTTAATAAAAACTTGTGTGTATCCTTTGACAAGCAAATTCTATTTCTCAAATTCTAGTTTATAGAAATAAAAGTACTTGTACAGGGACTCCTGCGTGGCTCAGCAATTGAATGTGTGTCTGCCTTTGGCTCGGGGAGTGATCCCAGAGTCCCAGGATAAAGTCCTGCATCGGGCTCCCTGCATGGAGCCTGCTTCTCCCTCTGCCTGTGTCTCTGCCTCTCTCTCTCTCTCTCTCTCCCTCTCCCTCTCCCTCTCCCTGTCTCATGAATAAATAAATAAAATCTTTAAAAAAAAATAAAAGTACATGTACATAGAATAAATATACAAAGATATTAATTGTATCATTACCTTTACCTGTGTGGGGGAAATAATGAGAATTCTGCTCATAAATGAATGGAGGAAGGCATTTTATAATATCCATAGGAATATTACACTGTCATTTAAAAGAATGAATTTTCACTATACTAAAAGTTCTGGAGGACTTCCCATGAAATTTTGGGGTTTGTTGAATGGGAAAAGCAAGACACTTAAACTTGTATGTACATGCATATATTTGTTTGACTTTAGGAATATGGGGCAAGATATGAGTGGGTATACACCATTTAGTTGAGTTATCAACTAAATGATTTGAGAGTGGGGAGAAATGAAGGAAGAAGTGACAGAAAAAAAGAAGGGGAGGGACACCTTGGTGGCTCAGTCCGTTAAGCATCCAACTTTGGCTCAAGTCATGATGTCAGGTCCTGGGATTGAGCCCCTTGTCAGGCTCCGCCCTCATTGGGGAGTCTGCCTCTCACCCTCTACCTCTCCCTCTGCCCTCCTCCCAACTCATGTGTACATATCCACGCTCTCTCTCAAATCTTTTTTTTTTTTTTTTTTTGATGATTCTGGGGACACCTTGGTGGCTCAGCGGTTGAGCATCTGCCTTCAGCTCAGGGCACGATCCTGGTTGGGGGATTGAGTCCCACATCGAGCTCTCTGTGAGGAGCCTGCTTTTCCCTCTGTCTATGTCTCTGCCTCTCTGTGTCTTTTTTTTTTTTTTTTCTCTGTGTCTTTCATGAATAAATAAATAAATCTGGTTTGAACATATTAAGTTAGAGTATGCTGTGGTGCCTGAGTGGCTCAGTTGGTTAAGTGTCTCCCTTTGACTCAGGTCATGCTCTCCAGGTCCTGGGATCAAGCCCCATGTCAGGCTCCCTGTTCCATGGGAAGTTGGCAGGATTAAGCATTTGGGAACATTAGTATTTACAGGTCATAAAGAATGATAAGCCAGCAAAGGGACAAAGGTGAAGTTGAAAACAAACAAGAGAGTGTGGTCTGTGGAAGGCATGAGAAGAAAGCTTTTAAATGAATGGAGAAATTCAGAAGCAGTATGCTTCCCACTCAACTACTTTTCAGATTTATCTTTGTATCAGTTAACAATTGCTGCATAACAAAACAGTGACTTAGAACAGAAATAGTCATTTATTGTGCTCACAAATTTTCAATCTGGTCAGGACTCAGGCAGGAAGGTTCATCTCTGTTCCACATGGAATCAGCTGGGACACCTCTACTGAGAGCCAGCAGATTTGTTTTCAAGGTGGCTCACACATGTTTCTGGCAAGTTGCTATAGACTGTTGGCTGGCAGCTCAGCCAGGGCTGAGGACTAAGGTCCTTAGTTCTTTCTGTTAGACCTCTTCATGTGGCCTGGGCTTTTTCATAGTATAGTGGTTATTTCTATTAGAAATAGCCAGTGAGCCTCCTAAGAAAGAGCCAAGTGAAAATTGCATTGACTTTTATGACCTAGCCTTTGAAGTCACATTGCATTTACTTCCACTGTACTCTATTATTTGAAGCAATCACAAGGCCCACCAAAGCTCAAGGGGAAGGAACATAACTCCACCTCTTAATGGGAGAGTGGCAAGATTTTGGAAGAGCACTTTGGATAGGAAAAACTGTTGTTACCATTTGGGGAAAATATCTACCTAAATTTGGTCAGACTTGATAGCTAAAAAGCAAAGCCTAGAGATGTCTGCACAGATGGGTACCAAATTTATGGACAGAGTATTTTAGAAAGAAATGTTGCAACCAAGTGTATAAGAATCACATTTAATGCAGTACCTCAGGGTTCTGGGCAATATATATTTCATAATTGAGGAAAAGCCTGGATATATGAGGAGACATAGATGGAACTTTGACCAACACCCAGCAATAATGAGCTACAATTACTATTATGTAATTGTCGTACCTAACAAGTCACCCCCACCTTCCCAACGAAGATACTGTCAAGCATAGTAGGAGCCAAGATATCCAACTTTCATACAAAGGAACAAGGCACCAATGTATTGCTTCCCTCTGAAGTGTCAAGAAGGTCAAATGGAAAGTCCAGAATTTCACCCTCATCTGGTAGAAAGGAGGTGAATATCCCATTCCTCTTTGGCATGGTGTCAGAAAGAATGTGCTAAAGTAGAAGACTTATATATAAGACCCAGAGTCTTGTGTCTCTTAAGTGTCTAGGATACAATTTTAACATTTTATTTATTTATTTATTTATTTATTTATTTGTTTGTTTGTTTGTTTATTTAAGAGAGCGAGTGCAAGAGCAAGCAAGGGGAGGGAGAAAGACAAGCAGACTGCACTGAGCATATAGCTTAATGCAGAGCTTTGATCTCAGGACCCTGAAATCATGACCTGAGCTGAAATCAAGAGTCAGACACTAAACCAACTGAGCCACCCAGGCACCCTTGTCCGGGATACAATTAAAAAAGAAAAATCACTCATCATACCAAGAACCAGGAAAATTTCAACTTGAATGACAAAATGCATTTTTAATAATGCTGACGCTGAAATGAATTAGGTATCAGAATTATCTGAGAAGGATTTTAAAACAACCATCATAAAACTGCTTCACCAAGCATTTATGAGCACATTTGAAACATACATAAAGTATCAGCAAAGAAATAGAATATAAAGTAGAACTAAAAAGAAATGTTCTTTTCAGTGGGTGAGTTCAACAACTGAATGGAGAAGACAGAGGAAAGAACCAGTGAACATGAAGATAAGACAAAGTTACCCAATCTGAACCACAAAGAGAAAATAAACTGAAAAAAAGAATGAACTGGTCCTCAGGAACCAGTGGAACTATAACGAAAGATATCCATTTATGTAATCAGAGCCCCAAAAGAAGAGAAAGAGTGAGATGGAAAAAGTATTCAAAGAAATGATGGCTGAAATTTTTCAAATTTGTCAAAATACATAAACCTATAGAGTCAAGAAGCTGGACAAATCACAAATAGGAGAGACCCAAAGAAATCACTCCAAGGTACATCATACTTCTTAAAACTAAAAGAAAAAAATCTTGAAAGCAATGACAGAAATAACACCTATAGGGGAATTTTTTTTAATGACATCAGATTTCTCATGAAAAACCATGGATTTCAAAAGAAAGTGGCATGTTTTCCAAGTACTCAAGGGAAAGAACTATCAATCCCAAATTCTACATCTAGTGAAATTATCCTTCAAAAATGAAGGGAAACTACAGAAAACTTAGAAGAACTAAGAATTTGTCACCACTAGACCTACTCTAAAAATTGCTAAAGAATGTTCTTAAAATATAAAGAAGATGATAAAAGATGAAAACTTAGAATATCAGGAAGAATTAAAACATAACAAATAGTGAAAATGTTGGCAAATTCTTTCTAGTTTTTAAAATTATGTTTGACAGTTGAAGCTCAAAATACAACATTGTCTGATGTTCTCAGTGTATATAGGAGAAACATTTAAGACAATTATAAATAGGGGAGAGTAAAGGAGTTAAAGGGAGGTAAGGTTTTTATACTTCACTTGAACTAGCAAAATATTAAAACCAGTAGACTGTAGGGGCACTTGGGTGCCTCAGTGGTTGAGCATCTGCCTTTGGCTCAGGTCCTGGTCCCAAGGTCTGGGATCGAGTCCCATATCAGGCTCTTTTCAGGGAGCCTGGTTCTCCCTCTGCCTATGTTTTTGCCTCTCTCTCTCTCTGTGTCTCTCATGAATAAAAACATTGTTTTAAATGAGGGAATCCCACCACAACTACATATTATATGATCATATTCATGTGAAATCTGTGAATGGACAATCTATGGAGACTATCTAAAAATGTTTTTTATAGAAGAAGCCACAGGGAAAAATGTCAATTGTATTTTTATATGCTAGCAATGAATAATTGGATATTGAAATTTAAAATATAATTTCACTAATAACAAATATGAACTACTTAGGAATAAACTTACAAAGGATATGAAAGATCTGCTGAGAAAAAGAAAACCTTATAAATGGAAAGATATACCTTCTTTATGGTTAAAAGACTCATTATTGTTAAGGTGTCAATTTTTTCCAAACTTATCTATAGAGTCAGTGCAATACCAATCAAAATCCCAGCAAGCTTTTTGGAAAACGTTGACTTACCAATTCTAAAATTCACAGAAATAGAACCATCAAAACAACTCAGAAAAAGAAAAAACAATGTTGGAAGGCTAATAATATGTAAAATCACAACAGTTATTATAAAGGTACAATAAAACAGTTGGTTTTATCATAAAGCTAAGAACACATATATCAAAGGAATAGAGGAATCCTTGCTCTTCAAATGACATTGTTAAGAAAATGAAAAGATAAAGCATGAACTAGGAGAAAATCTTTGCAAGGCATTTGTCTGATAAAGGACTTGAATCCAGAATATGTCAACAACTCTCAAAAATCAACAATAAAAAACAACACAATTTTAATCATTAAAATATTTGAACAGGCACTTCATCAAAGAAGATATCTAGATGGCAAGTGAGAACATGAAAAGATGTTCAACGTCATGCAAATTAATTATTGCAAATTCAAAATGGAACAAAAAACCACCACACAACTATTACAATAACTGAAGTTAAAGAGACTGACCATACTAAATATTGGCAAGGATGTATTCTGCTTTCTTATTGGTGGTAGGAGGTGCAAGATGCAATAATTTGTCTTTCATTCTAGAGGTGATGGCCCAGACTACTAGACTCCTAAAAAAATTACTGAATGTGATGGACCCCTGAATCTTCATAGGATTTATCCCTCAGCCAGTGTAGCACATGAGTCTTACCAAGGACTTTACAATGCTATCCATTTATTGCTTATTTGGTTCAATTAGCATGATGTCATCAACATGGCACCAATGTGATATTCTAGCAGATATCTAGATTGTTTCATCTCTCCATTTTGTAATTCAGCAGAAGTCAGGAGAGTTAAGACAGCTTTGGGCCAAACTATAAATGTATACTGTTGTATACATTTATAGTCCGTTCCAAATCAATGTGAATTATTTTTGAGATTAGAGATTAGTTAATATTTATAAATGCTATCTTTTAACACTATTGTAATATGCACAGCTTTTGTCTGTTTAGTTCACATTATGTAACCCTAGCATATGACTGAACATAATTCAAGTCCCCCACATGGTAGGGACAATTTTGTGTCCTTTTATCCCTCTGATACTCTAATTTCTGCCTCCGTAGACAGAGGCAACTATTTGTATCTCAGAATGAAAAATGATATGTATACTCTAAGGAAGTACAGTAATGTCCCATACTTTTTTTTTAATTGAGAAATTGGTTTCTCTAGAGGAATGGTGCTCAGATCTTACTGAAAGTTTGAGGCTAATTTTCATTGTTACATAAATGTTATCTTTTTTTTTTTTTTTTTTTTTTTTTTTTACTCTTCTATCTGATGCAGGTTCTTTCATCCTTACCATGAAAACCCCAAGCAAATCCCAAGCTTGGAGCAGTAAATTAGTAGATTTCTGCTTCTCTCAGTGAACATCTTTTATTTTTATTTTTTGGTTTGCCTGTTATAGTACCTGCCAGTAGAACTTTTCCAAAAAATTGTTCTCTCACAGCAATTTATTGAACACTTTATACATGCCAACTCCTGTGGGTAGAAATAGAGGATATGGAGATAAATGAGATCATTTCTGCCTTTGGGAAGCTCTCAAACATTGGGGAAAACACTTTTAAACAGCTAACATTTCCAGGCAGTGAATGTCAGCTCCAGTGAGTTTGTTAGTAACTGGACCATACTTGAAGCCAAGAGGGCTGTTCTCTCCTTTTCTACAGACAACCAAAACAGTAGTCAGTTTTATGTGCTAAGTTACAAGCATCTGATTGTCTTAACATGGACTTTCAACAATGGAGCAGCAGGTAGCCCAGGCAGGGGCCGAGATGCAATATTGCCTAAAATCATTCTTAGACACATGCTTATGTGAGAATGTCTGGCTTACTGGCATGTCAGGTCCCCTAGGGTTTGTACTATGATATAATGTTACAGCCATCAGGAAAGAGCCTCCCATTCCCTTGGAATACAATTTTTTTTTCATATTTTCACTTAATCCTTTACAAACCCACAGAGAATGAGGACTCCAATGGCAATTTAGAGTTGAACTCATTGTTGCAGTGAGGGCTGATTTTTTTTTTCCTCAGAGGACACTTAACAACTCTTGGTCAGAGAGTCACCACAGTTGAATCCTGGCAAAGTATGATTTTCAAAAAATTGAAAATGTGACTTACACAAATATAAAGGAGCTAGTGAGATATTAAAGCTGGTTCAAAGAGCATGTTGAGGAACTGGGTATTCACAGACATTTATAAAGGAATATTGGGAGAAAAAAAAAGGAATGTTAGAATTAAAATGCTGGATAAGATGTAAAACTGGTTTGTGTCAAGCAGAGCAATCAAACTGTAAGTTTTAGGGCTATCTTTTCCACTGGATAATATTTAGCATATAACTTTAGAGTAATTGATAGTAAATAACAAAGGCATATTCCTTTAAGATAGGTAATTAAATAATTATTGGATGAAACCATCATCCTCCTTAATTCCCTAATTCCCAGTATAACACTGAAAGTAAATGCTAACTGCTTTTTGCCTTTTTTGCAAGTAATTTTTCTTTTTTTAAAGATTTTATTTATTTGAGAGAGGTTCTGAGCACAAGTAGGGGAGGGGCAGGGAGAGAGGGAGAAGCAGACTCCCCACTGAGCAGGGAGCCCAACTGGAGGCTCAATCCCAGGACCTCAGCCAGGATCATGACCTGAGTCAAAGGCAGATGCTTAACTAAGCCACCCAGATGCCCCCCCCCCCAAGTAATGTTTCTTAACATCTTCATATTTCTTCAGCCAAGTATCTGAGCCCTCTCTCAGCCATCTATCCATCCCAGCATGCCTTTATAAGTCCAATTTCCCTCTACACTTTTCCCACACTCGCCTATACTGCCCACCTTCCTATGTATCTGAGACCCCATGGTTCATTTCCAGAGGTCAGGCACCACTTAATCTTCAAAGGCAATGCAGCTGGCACACCCCTCCCCCTCAAGCTGAATCAGTGCTATAAGAAATTGAGTCCTCCTTGACACTATTCCAAATTACTTAGTACCGATCTTTCTTGGCTGATATAAAAAATAAAAAAAAAGAAAAGAAAAGAAAAAAGAAAGAAAGAAAGAAAAAAGGGTTCATGGGATTTTACTATCTTATTTGCTTGGAACCTCTCTAGAGCTAGCCTGATGAAAAACTAAGTCTTCAACTATTAGGCATTTGATCCTATTAAATTGGATTTGACAGCTTGGGCACACCTGCACAAAAGCTTTCAAATGAAATGTGCATTTTGTTGCATGAGCCTAATTTAGAACTAATCCAGGGGGATATTTTGTACAGTTGGTGGGAAATTTGTAATATCATGTTGAACTTAACGAGACTAAATTCAGCTTTAACAATTTTGATGAAAAAATAAATCACAATACCTTGGAAACTGGATCACAAAAAGAAGGATATAGACTGTTAACTCTGGCAGTCAGTAATAAGACAATCACATATCCACATGCAAAAGAATGAATCTGGACTACTACTTCACAAAATCAACTCAAAAGAATGAAAACTGGGATCCCTGGGTGGCGCAGCGGTTTGGCGCCTGCCTTTGGCCCAGGGCGCGATCCTGGAGACCCGGGATCGAATCCCACATCGGGCTCCCGATGCATGGAGCCTGCTTCTCCCTCGGCCTGTGTCTCTGCCTCTCTCTCTCTCTCTCTGTGACTATCATAAATAAATAAAAGTTGAAAAAAAATATTAAAAAAAAAAAAAAAAAAAAAAAAAAAGAATGAAAACTGTAAAACTCTTGGAAGAAAACATAGGGGTAGGGGATTCTTGGGTGGCTCAGTGGTTTAGCGCCTGCCTTTGGCCAGGGGCATGGTCCTGGAGTCCCAAGATCGAGTCCCAGGATCGAGTCCCACATCAAACTCCCTGCATGGAGCCTGCTTCTCCCTCTGCCTGTGTCTCTGCCTCTCTGTGCCTCATGAATAAATAAATAAAAATATTTAAGAAAAAAAAAACACGTAGGGGTAAATCTCCATGAGTATGGATATGGTAATGGTTTCTTAGATATAATACCAAAAGCTCAAGTAACAAAAGAAAAAACAAGTGAATTGGACTTCATCAAAATAAAAACTTTTTGTGGTTTAAAGGACAACATGAAGAAAGTGAGCCCACATATGGGAGAAAATATTTGCAAATTATGTATCTGACAAGGAACATAGAAAGAACTCTTAGGGGATGCCTGGGTGGTTCAGCAGTTGAGCATCTGCCTTTGACTCAGGGCATGATCCCAGGGTCCTGGGATTGAGTCCAGCATCCGGGTTCTGCGGGGAGCCTGCTTCTCCCTCTGCCAATGTCTCTGCCTCTCTCGGAGTCTCTCATGAATAAACAAAACATTAAAAAAAAAAAAACTCTTACAACTCAATAATAAAAAGTTAAATAACCCATTAAAAATGGACAAAGGATGAGATAGATATTTCTCCAAAGAAACATACAAATGGCCAATAAGCAATGAAAAGATGCTCAACATCATTTGTCATCGAGATGCAAATCAAAACCGCATTGAGATAGCACTTCACACACACTGGGATGGCTATAATAAAAAAGATAATAAGTGTTGTTTAACATGTAAAGAAATTGGAAACATTAAACACTGCTTGGGAAAAATAAAATGGTACAGCCACTTTAAAAAAAACTGGCAAATACTCAGAGAGCTACAATATGGGGATCCCTGGGTGGCTCAGCAGTTTAGCGCCTGCCTTCCGCCCAGGGCATGATCTTGGAGTCCCAGTATAGAGGCCCACATCAGGATCCCTGCATGGAGCCTGCTTCTCCCTCTGCCTGTGTCTCTACCTCTCTGTCTCTCATGAATAAATAAATAAATCTTAAAAACAAAACAGAACTACAACATGAACCAGCAGTTCCACTCCTAGGTATATAACCAAAGAAATGAAAACATACGTCCACACAAAAACTTGTACTTGATTCATAACAGCACAATTCATAATACCTCACAAATGTAAACAATCCAGATATCCATCACCTGATGAGTAGATAAGCAATTGTGGTATGTTCATACAATGGACTATAATTCAGTTATAAAAACGAATGAAATACTGACACACGCTATAACATAGATTAACCTTGAAAACATAATGCTAAGTGAAAGAAGCCATCATATATTATGTAATTCCATTTATTTGAAATGTCACAAACAGGCAAATCTATAGGCAGAACATAGATTGAGTGGTTGTCTATGGCTGCAAAGGTGACATGAGAAAATGAGAAGTGATTGTTAATAGATACAAGGTTTTTTAAGATGTGACAAAATGTTCTAAAATTAGATTGTGAGGATGATTGCACAACACTGAATATACTAAAAACGGAGTTGATAGTTGTGACAGTGTACAGTCCACAAAGCCTAACATACTTACTATCTAGCCCTTTACAGAAAAGTTTGCCAATCTCTTCATTTTAGTAAGTTTTGGATTAGGAAATGTGGGTCCTCCAACTTTTCGCAAATTGTTTTGGCTATCCTGGGTGCTTTGCATCTCCATATAAATTTTAGGACTGGCTTGCCAATTTTTGCAAAAAAAAAAAAAAAAAACAAAAAAGAAACAAAAAACAAATGCCACTGGATTTTGATAGTAATTGTGTTATATTTACAAATCAAATTAGGAAACCATTTTTAAAAATTACTCTCAAATTGTCTCAGATTTAACTAGTAAGAGCCTCTTCAACTGTCTTCTAAGTCCTTTTGATCAAACCATATCATTCTTTGAGCATTTCCTTGTTTTCTGGCATAAATTATTCCAACCTCATCTCATAATTTTTCTTGTCACGGCCAAGGAATTCTGGTTCTTTGAGAGGAAGGTGGTATTTAGAAGCCAAGATCTTGGTAATTGGTATTAGATCTGGTACATTGCTATTGAAGGTGTTACTGCTCCAAGGCCTCTCAGTGCCCAGAGCTAAGGAATATTTGCATGTGAATACATACATACATACTATATTAGTCTATATTATGTATATATATGGTAGGATTGGACTTTGCACCACCTCTATGACTAGCAGAGACAGCTTGTCTTCTTTCCTCATGTACTAATTAGGAACTCAAGAGGTCAAGGAGCACTCCCAAGATCACCCTAATAGTGATGGACACAGGCCTGGCTGAACACCAACCTCTCTACCCTCTGATGGGTTTGCTTGTTTCCTGTGACTTTACAACAAGCATAGTCCCAACTCCCAGTAGGTGGATATCTTACATTGGCTTCCCTTTAAACAGAGTCTAAGCTGCAGAGCATTTGTTCAGCAAACTTGTACAGCCAGTTTGTTAGAGAATGTAGTCAGTAGACAACTGTAAGGAGGTGAAGGAGGCAGAACTGGGCAAAGGGAGAAGCTGACCCCCAGTGAGGTTGCAAATAGGGCCTCAGATAATCCAACAAGCAGATAAGAAGCTGGAAAAGTCCCTCAGAGTTGACATTGTGAGATGAGGAGCAGGCTTTTAAATTTTCGACATCCTTGCCTAAGAGCCTGGAAGGGGGCATAGCCTGTACAGGCAGTTCCCTATAGCTGAGGGCAGTTTCTGGTGAGGAGTGTAACAATGAACCATCAGCAACTATTATTTCCAGCAGGGGAGGGGTGGGTGCATCAGTTCTGAAGAGGAAATGGAACAGACCCCCCCACCCCAATCCACTAGAGGGAAAGCGGTCCAGCCTGTAGGCAGAAATGTCAGACAAGCATCCAGCATTGTGGGTAGAGCTCAAAGAGCTGAATTAGAACGGGCCAGAGCTGCTGGCATTTTGGCTCTCAAGATGGACTGGGCATGAAGAGGCCACACAGTGTGAGGAAGCTCTAAGCTAGAACTTTTACCTTTGGCCTGTGTGTTCAGGGGCTGGATGGTCTAAGTTAAAAAAAAAAAAAAAAAAAAAAATCAGTGTAGCCCCGGTGGCTCAGTGGTTTAGCGCCGCCTTCAGCCCAGGCATGATCCTAGGGACCTGGGATCGAGTCCCACGTCGGGCTCCCTGTGTGGGGCCTGCTTCTCCCTCCACCTGTGTCTCTGCCTCTCTCTCTCTCTGTCTCTCATGAATAAATAAATAAAATCTTAAAAAAAAAATCACAGGATCTCTGAATTCCTTCCTTCTAATCCATCAACTTCAAGTGGCAATTGTGATTTAGTGTTCAGTGTTGCCTTCCTCCTTTTGTAATCAAACAGAAGACAATTGATAAATTGAGCTCATAAAACATAAGAATCATCAGAAAAATCCTGATTCTTACAATGGAGTCTTAGTCTGAGATGGGTTATGACCCTTGGATACTCCTACCAGCCACGTAATGATAGCCTAAAATTGTCCTGATGCTGCCCTGTAGTCGGCTCAGCCCACAGGGAAAGCCTGGAAGGAGGTACTTTTTGCTCCAGCCCAGAGACTGGGGTCTGGGACTATGGGATTTGTGCCTGTTCTCCCCCTCCTACTGTTAGCCCCCACCTACAAAGCCCAGTCACCACCACGCTTTCTGCATGCTTACTGAGTGCTGCTCAGGCTTTCTAAATGGCTGCTCCAGAGAACCCAGGATTAACTGCCCACTCTGGGATTTCTTACCCAACCCCAGAACTCTGGGTCCTTAAAACACATTGTCCTCTCAAGTTCAACCCTGAGAAAAGTGTAGAAGAAGAGTTTCACATTGGATTTCTTTTCTTCCTTTTCCTCTCTTCCAAAAACTCATAAGCAAGTAAAAGTCACCCATTACCCCACCCTACAGAAATAGCTACTGATGATATTTGCATTATTTTTATTTGTATATGCATGTGTATTTGAAATGGAACACATAATATCTGTTTTATGATATTTTAATTCAATAGCATATTTGTTTCTCTTATTTTTAATGGCTGCGTACTCTTCCAGAGTATAAATGTATAACTCATTTCATCCATTCCCTTCTTATTTTGGGTGCTCGAACAATTGTTCATTCTTAAACAATGGTACGTATCTTTGCAGATAAATTTCTGTTCATTGCCATGAGGTTTTCCTTAGTAAATTCCTAGAATTAGAATTTCTGAGTCAAGGGATGAACAAAAGGGATGCATCTTCATCATAAAAATCTAGACAACACAGTAGTTTATATTGCTAACAGGTGTGCATCCTTCCAGCCCTTTTTCTCTGCATGTTCATTCACATTTGTGCATATACAGACACAACTTTATAAAAGATAAAGTGGTTTCATACTATACATTTTGTTTAACAGCTTGCTCTTTTATAAAAACTACAGCACATGGGACACCTGGGTGACTCAGTGGTTGAGCATCTGCCTCTGGCTCAGGTTGTGATCCCGGGGTCCTGGGATTGAGTCCTGCATCAGGAGCCTGCTTCTCCCTCTGCCTGTGTCTCTGTCTCTGTCTCTCTCTCTGTGTGTCTCTCATGAATAAATAAATAAAATCTTTAAAAAAAAAAACTACAGCACACCATGAACATCCTCTTATCTTAGTCTGTAATTGTAATTTTACCTCATTTTATGTAAGTTGCAAAGTATTCCAGAATAAAGGTGTACTATATTTCATAAACTTTTCCCCAATGGACAATTATCTATAGCTTTTCTCTCAACCTAATCATGCCGCAGTAAGTATACTTATTTGTATAAATTTGCACAGTTGTATGAGTAATTTGGTAGGATAAGTTTCTAGAAGTGGATTGCTGGGTCAAAGGGTGTTAGGAATGTAATAAAGTTCAGTCTCAGCCTTGGTATCCTACCAAAATCTAATATTTGAGATTGGCTTTACTCAAATAGCAAAGTGCCTACCTCATAATTACTTCTGACTTCCTTGACCTTGTCATCAGTGATCACATGGTAGCCCTGGACATCAGCAAGTCCATCTAGTCAGCCAAGCTCCTTCTTCCCATGATAACTGTGGTAGGTAGAATAATGCCCCTCTCCCTAAAGACATCCATGTCCTAAGTCCTAATACGTGGAACCTGTGAAGATGTTAGATTAATGGCAAAGGTGAATTAAGGTTCCAGATAGAATCAAGTTTGCTAATCAGCTGGTTTTAAATTAAAGAAATTATCCTAGATTACCCAGATGGGGACAATGTAATAACAATGGTCCTTAAAAGTGGAAGGAGAGTCAGGATGAGGGCAGCCCTGGTGGTGCAGCGGTTTAGCACCGCCTGCAGCCCAGGGTGTGATCCTGGCAGACCTGGGATCGAGTCCCATGTCGGGCTCCCTGCATGGAGCCTGCTTCTCCCTCTGCCTGTGTCTCTGCCTCCCTCTCTCTCTCTGCATCTCTATGAATAAATAAATAAAATCTTTAAAAAGGAAAAAAAAAGGAGAGTCAGGGTGAGACATGACTATGAGGAACTGTCAGAGAGATGATTTTGAAGATGAAAGGAAGAGGGGCTGTAAAAATCAGTAAGTGTAAACTTCCTTTACAATGGAGTCAAGAGGCAGGCAGAGGAGCTTTTCATGCTGAGTCGCTCATTGGCCATTGCAGACCAACAGGAAGAGATGCATCTTGCAAGTACATACTACCATAGCTACTACTTTATTACCCCAGAAGAAAGGCTTTCCTCCTCACCTGACAACAGTCCAGCCAATGAGTGAGTGTCACAACTCAGCCAATGAAAAGCCACTTTACTTTGGACTCTTAGTTTAGTCCAGTGGACTTTCTGTTTAAAACATCTTTCCCAGGACACATGGGTGGCTCAGTGGTTGAGGGTCTACTTTCAGCTCAGGGAGGGATCCCTGGTCCAGGGATGGAGTCCTGCATCAGGCTTCCTGTGAGGAGCCTGCTTCTCCCTCTGCCTAGGACTCTGCCTCTCTCTGTCTCTCATGAATAAATAAAATCTTTAAAATAAAATAAGACAGCTTTCCCAAATTCCCTCTTTTCTCTATAAAAGAGAATTCCCCTCCTTTGTTCTGCAGGAATTGCCTAGGGTTTTGCCTACAGCCTGCCTGTGCCAGATTGAAATTCTCTTGTCATTTTTGCCAGCAAAATAACTGGCCATTTTATTTTTTTTAAAGATTTATTTATTTATTCATTCAGAGAGAGAGAGAGAGGCAGAGACACAGGCAGAGGGAGAAGCAGGCTCCACGCAGGAAGCCCGACATGGGACTCAATCCCAGGTCTCCAGGATCCCACCCCAGGCTGCAGGCAACACGAAACCGCTGCGCCACTGGGGCTGCCCTGGCCGTTTTATTTTTTTATTATTATTTTTTATTTTTATTTTTTAATTTATTTATGATAGTCACAGAGAGAGGGAGAGAAAGAGAGACAGGCAGAGGGAGAAGCAGGCTCCATGCACCGGGAGCCCGACGTGGGATTCGATCCCGGGTCTCCAGGATCGCGCCCTGGGCCAAAGGCAGGCGCCAAACCGCTGCGCCACCCAGGGATCCCTGGCCGTTTTATTTTTAAGGTTAATAGGGCCATGAGCCAAGGAAAGTAGGCACCCTGCAGAATCTGGAAAAGGCCCCTACAATCACTTTGGTTTCAGCCCCATGTCAGACTTCAGACTGTAAAATAGTAAATTTGTATTGTTTCAAGCTACTAATAATAGCAACAATAGAAAACTAATACAGTCACAAGGTATTTCCAGGTCTAACAACAGAGTGAATCTGGCTAAGTATTTAGGGGATAGAAAATCATGGTAAAGACCATGAGTGTTTTTGGAATCATACAAAGTTTTGTTCACACCTTTCACATGTTTGTTCAGACAGTCCCTTTGGTGCAGCAGGCTGTAACAGAATTACTGGTCAAAGGCAGAGAGTGGGCTGCTTTCACCATTTTTCTTCAGGCAAAGACATTACCGGACTTGTCAGAGATTTGGGAACTGCCTTGTCAAGTTTATACAAGTTCCTCAAGCAAGATGAAATGGTGGCCATTAGGTGTTAAGTATAAGACTTGTCACTATTTTTTAATAATAATACCAGCATAGGACTTACTAGCAACCAATGGTTGCTTACAACAAAAGTAGTTTGCAGGAACCTGATAAAGAGAACTAAAACCAACTTAGTTTCCTGTCTCTGGGTCAAAAAATACCAGGCATGCTTTCCTGTCTGTATATTAAATAATATTCGGAATAAGCAAAAATGGCTTAGCTATGTTTTCAAAGAAATACTTGATCCCAGAAGACTATGAACTAACAAAAAGAGCTTACTTATTGAAACTAGCATTTTACTCAAGATTTGCTTAAAGATTGTTGCCTCACCAGGTGTTGTATGGAAGTGTAGAATCACTGAACTCTGCACATAAAACTAATATACTGTATGTTAACTGGAATTTAAAAAAAATTGTTGCCTCTCTGTACCTACCAATCCAAAATTGTTGCTTTGCAAGACCCCCCTTAAAAATCACCCAGTTTAGGGATCCCTGGGTGGCGCAGCGGTTTGGCACCTGCCTTTGGCCCAGGGCGCGATCCTGGAGACCCGAAATCGAATCCCACGTCGGGCTTCCGGTACATGGAGCCTGCTTCTCCCTCTGCCTGTGTCTCTGCCTCTCTCTCTCTCTCTCTGTGACTATCATAAATAAATTTAAAAAAATTTTTAAAAATCACCCAGTTTAGGCCCTAAAACCCTATTAATATCCTCCCCTGAATTTCCCCTTCTGAGAAATTATTATGACTTTGTCCAGTTGGCATTCTTAATGCAGCAAGTTTAATAAATTTAGCTCTACTTGATAAATAGCTTTTCAGGCAGTCTTTTGGAGTCTATACTCAATAGAAATAACCTTGAAAGTGCTAGTATATCTCCTGTGAAACCTTCTGTAGAGATTCTCCTATATTCCCACTCCAGAGAAGATGCTAAAATTGGTGTGTATGCACTAGAAGCTGAGTACCACATGGATACTCAAGGACAATTTTCATACCGTGAAAACGTCTTACCCGGCTCCACAGCCACAGTTCGAGGTCCAAGGTCAAAGGATGGTATAATGGGAAACTATTAGAAATAAAAATACGTAAGCGGAAGTAGCAATGTTGCACCTGATATTCAGTATGTGACCTCTCCAAGTAAAGCAAAACTCTGCAGTTTGTGTGTTTGCTTCAAAGAAATTGTATCCTCACCCTAACCTCAAGTCCGGGAATTATAGAGGAAATAAATCTGCCCAAATACTATTAGAGAGGAAGGAAACTTTAGTGCTTTTTTTTTTTAATTTTTTTTATTTATTTATGATAGTCACACAGAGAGAGAGAGAAGAGGCAGAGACACAGGCAGAGGGAGAAGCAGGCTCCATGTACCGGGAGCCCGATGTGGGATTCGATCCCGGGTCTCCAGGATCGCGCCCTGGGCCAAAGGCAGGCGCCAAACCGCTGCGCCACCCAGGGATCCCGAAACTTTAGTACTTTGATGGCATCACTGTTAGCTGAACCCTTTACTGCAGAACGTATGGAAATAAATCTGGCTCCTCCACTCACCTTTGCTGAAAGCTGTGAAAAAACAATATTCGGCTGCATAAATTTGAATATCTCATTGGCTTTATTCATTGATTCATGAATCAGGCAGCAGTACATTTAGTAAGTAGAAAGGCACTCCAAGGAGCTGTGTAAAATGGAAGGCTTTTGTTGACAGAGGGACTGGAAAGGAAGTTTACTAACAAAGAGTGGCTTGTCTCAGACAAGGTTTCTTCAGGGGGTTTTCATGCAGATGACCTCACTGGTGCTGACCAGGTAATCCCAGATGGATTGGTTACAGGTCACATTCTGGCAGTGGCTGAAACTGCAATTCAGTCTTCGTTTGCTCTTGGAGGCAAGTGACTGGGTTTCTGTTGTTCCTTTTTGAACAACGTGAATGGGAGCCCCGGTGGCACAGCGGTTTAGCACCGCCTGCAGCCCAGGGCATGATCCTGGAGACCCTGGATTGAGTCCCACATCAGGCTCTCTGTATGATGCCTGCTTCTCCCTCTGCCTGTGTCTCTGCCTCTCTCTCTGTCTCTATGAATAAATTTAAAAAAAGAAGATTTTAAAAAAAATGAACAACGTGAATGTCTTTTTAGTATCTCGGAAGTACACAGAGGAGTTGAGCAGCCAAAGGTGCTTGGAAATTATAATGCTCATAAGTATTAAAATGTTAAATTTTTAAAACTTGGGAAGAAGTCTTGGTGGCTCAGCGGTTTAGTGCCACCTTCAGCCCAGGGCATGATCCTGGAGTTCCCAGGGTTGAGTCCCACGTTGGGCTCCCTGCATGGAGCCTGCTTCTCCCTCAGCCTGTGTCTCTGCCTCTCTGTTTCTCTCCTGAATAAATCAGGATTTTAAAATAAAATCATTTAAAAAGAATAAATCTTTAATACTTGGTTACTAAAATAAAATAATTATAATTATTATGTAGTATAATTAAACTATACAATTAAATTATATAATATTTAATCACATAATCTATATTATTATATAATATGCTATATGCAAGTATATATAATATACACTTATATATAAGTATATTAAGTTGTGGGCAGCCCGGGTGGCTCAGCGGTTTAGCACTGCCTTCAGCCCAGGGCCTGATCCTGGAGACCTGGGATCAAGTCCCACGTCGGGCTCCCTGCATGAAGCCTGCTTCTCCCTCTGCCTGTGTCTCTGCCTCTCTCTCTCTCTGTGTCTCTCATGAATAAATAAATATTTTTTAAAAAGCACTCTAGGTGATTATAACGTGCAGCCAGGGATAAGAACAGCTGTGTCAGAACTCAAAAAAAGGCACTCCTCTCTCTTTATTGGCTAATTTTTTTTTGTATGTACATAACATGTTTTTTTCTTTTGCAGTTTAGAGTCCAATCTTAAAATACTGTTTGAGGTAATAATTTGCATCTTTTTTTGCCCTTGGATTCTTGGTTTGCTTTATTTATTGTGTGTGTGTAGGACTGACCTAGAATCACAGGCCCCCAGGACCGCAGTATTGCCAACCATCAAGGGAAGGGCTCTTAATCTTAATCCATCTTCTGCCTCTAGAGCTTTTCAAGAAAGTGGCATTGGCAGAAGACCACAAGGCTTGATACAGGAGCTAATTATACATTTTGACTAATATTAGAATATTCAAACAGATGGTAACAAAATTTAGATGAAAAGAATGGAAACACCTAAATACCATTTAGATGTTCCTCTCACTAACATCCAGTCATCCATCCATGCTTCAGGAGATCCTGGTTTCTTGTCAGGCTTGAATAAACTCACAATTCGAGTCCAAAATCTTTCTTAGATTTGGACACCACTGCCACGACAGTGGCATTTTTATAAGATATTTATGGGGCACCTGGGTGGCTTAGTCAGTTGAGCTTCTGCCTCAGCAGCTCAGGTCGTGATCTCGGGGTCCTGGGATTGAGCCCTACATGGAGCTCCCTGCTCAGTGGGGAGTCTGCTTCTCCCTCTCCCTGTGACCCTCCCTGCTTGTGCTTTCTCTCTCTCTCAAATAAATAAAATCTTTAAAAAAAGATATTTATGTAAGGCTTTAGATATTGTGAGGTCTTCATTGACATTTTCTCCTGTGATCCTTTTAGCATCCCTGTGGTAGAGAAGGCAGTGATAGCTGCTGCCTCCACTTTACAGATGCAGAGATTGAGACTCAAAGAAGAGCAGCATCTGGACTTGGGAGTTCTCAGATCCTGTGTTCCTTTCTCATATATACCTGTCCACATATATGGCTGTGTTCTCTGTCCTCTTCCAGGTCCCTCCTTTAGCTTTCCCACCTTCTGCAGAAAGCCAGAGCACAGCCCCACAGCAAATCTCCAAATTTAAGAATAGCAGTTGTCTACTACACACACACACACACACACACACACACACACACAGCCTCATAATCCATTTTACAGCTTTTCTGGACAGAGTAGATTCTCCTTCAGGGGACTTATAACAGGAAAATCCCACCTGCATTCAGACATCCCTTCCTTTCTTCCTTCCTTCCTTCCTTCCTTCCTTCCTTCCTTCCTTCCTTCCTTCCTTCCTTCCTTCCTTCCTTCCTTCCTTCCCTCCCTCCTTTCTTTTTATATTTTTAAAGGTTTATTTATGATAGAGAGAGAGAGAGAGAGGCAGAGACACAGGAGGAGGAAGAAGCAGGAGCCCGACGTGGGACTTGATCCCGGGACTCCAGGATCACGCCTTGGGCCAAAGGCAGGGGCTAAACCGCTGAGCCACCCAGGGATCCCCTCTTCCTTTCTTTTTAAAAATGCATTTCTGGGCAGCCCTGGTGGCTCAGTGGTTTAGCGTCACCTTCAGCCCGGGGTGTGATCCTGGAGACCTGGAATTGAGTCCCATGTCAGGTTCCCTGCATGGAGCCTGCTTCTCCCTCTGCCTGTGTCTCTGCCTCTCTCTCTGTATCTCTCAGGAATAAATAAAATCTTTTTTAAAAAATGCATTTCTTAGCAAGGCACTTAGTCATCAGATCACACAATCATGGCCAGCCTCGAAGTAAATCCCTTCCCTACTTGTAAGACCCCTGTTTTCCTTCCAGCCTCTGTGGATACATTTATGCAAACATGAACTAGCAGAAGGATCTTTCACCTGCTCATAGAAAGACTGTTTTTTCTACATTAAAATACTTTCTAAATTTGATATTTTTGTTAATAAAAGCAATTAATATTTAATAAATTAAAAATTCAAAAGGGAAAAAAGTCACCTCTAGTTTTATCCAGAAACTACCGACCTTTTGACATTTTAGTCTTTATTATTCAAATATAAGTATATCTACATATATGGCATGATTTTTTTTTAAAGATCTTATTTATTTAGAGAGTGAGAGCATAAGAGCAGGGGGAGGGAGAGAGGGAGAAACAGCCTCCCCGCTAAGCACAGATTGATGCAGGGCTCAATCCTGGGATTCCAGGGTCATGACCCAAGCCACAGGCAGATGCCCAACTGACTGAGCCATCCAGGCACCCCTGTGGTGTGATTTTCAACTAATATATTAAATAACTTTCCACTGTTACTTTTCTAGAATCACTGAATTTAGATTTAGAAGGAACCTGGGGACTTCGAAGTCCTCACGTCCTAGCTTGAGGATTTCTTTCACAAGAACCTTGACTGGGGCTGCCCAGACACTGCTTGTCTCCTCCAGGGACTAGGGGCCCAGTTTGCACCAAGACCATCCATTCCAGGTTCGAAAAACTCATCTGCCCCCCGCTTGGACTTCACTTCTCACATTAAATGTCTCTAATTTCTGTGGCTATTCCTTGCTTGACAGTCTCTTCAGAGCCTCTCATGATGCTGGTCACTTCCCCCAGGGCAGTCTGTCCAGCTAGAACGCTGCCCCCAGCCCCCAGCATGAAGTTCCAACGGCAGCCTGGCCCTGTGGTATAGTGGGACTACTACTTCCCTGACCCAAGACACTTGACCTCCAGTAACCTGCCCAGGATGACACTGGGGATATTTTTAGCAGCTACTTCTCTGTACTTCAGCTTTTGGATCGGTCTTTAAAAGCCATTGCAGTCAGGATTAACTAGAGAAAGATAATGCCAGTCTGAATGCTGCCTTTTCAAATTCAAAATCCATTCTGGGGAATGGAAAGGGAGTCTAACATTGGGGTGGGTGTGTGTATGTTTACCATCTATCAGACATAATGCTGGGCACTTTATTATTGTTATAGTTATTAATATTGTGGCAGTTTCAGTTGGTTGAGACCCTGCTGTGCACCAGACATACACAGTCCCAGGGTTATTAATCATTGTCTTATACATGAAAAAAGGCTGAGGAAATGGAACAACTTGCCCAAAGTCCCACGCCAGTTAAGATATGGAGTCCGAATTTAAACTGTGTTGGGGCATCTGGGTGGCTCAGTGGTTGAGCGTCTGCCTTTGGCTGGTCGTGGTCCCAGGGTCCTAGGATGGAGTCCCACATCACGCACCCAGCAGGGAGCCTGATCCTCCCTCCGCCTATGTCTCTGCCTCTCTCAAATAAAAAAAGTCTTGGGCAGCCCAGGTGGCTCAGTGGTTTAGCGCCACCTTTAGCCCAGGGCGTGGTCCTGGAGACCCGGGATCGAGTCCCACGTCAGGCTCCCTGCATGGAGCCTGCTTCTCCCCCTGCTTCTCCTTCTGCCTGTCTCTGCCTCTCTCTCTCTCATAAATAAAATCTAAAAAAATAAAAAATAAAAATAAATAAATAAAATCTTAAAAATAAATAAACTCCTGTGTCTTGGCCCAAAGCCTGTGCTCTACCACTACCTCGTATTGCCTCAGGAAAATGTAGCCCACTATCAAGAGTCAAGTCCAGAGGAGACTCTTCGGCCCTAGCTGATAGCAGTGGGGGGGTGGGGAGGGTGGTGGCCCACAGGTGGATTGGAATCTCCATAGGATGCCAGAGGAAATAGTAACGGAGGTGTCTGAACCCTCCAGATTAAAGATCAGGACTACCCAGTTCTTTGTCTTATCTTGAATCTCTGAACTTTAGAAAGAAACCTTGGATGCTATATTGGTCCAATATTATCATTATATTGTTATTATATGATTAAAAATCAGGGATCCCTGGGTGGCGCAGCGGTTTAGCGCCTGCCTTTGGCCCAGGGCGCGATCCTGGAGACCCAGGATTGAATCCCACGTCGGGCTCCCAGTGCATGGAGCCTGCTTCTCCCTCTGCCTGTGTCTCTGCCTCTCTCTCTCTCTCACTGTGTGCCTATCATAAATAAATAAATAAATAAAAAATTATACCATTAACCACTTTAGATATTTTGTGATATTATTTTACTGATAATTTCACTAATTACACCAACCATCTTTTTTTATGTTGGTTCCATTTATCTATGTGTGCATTTGTATTCTTTCGGGGAAGCCCCAGGATACAGTGGACAACATGCCTCAGAGATGTCCCATCCAAGGGAAAGGAGGTTAGGGTACTCAACCACCAACTTATACATTGAGGGTTGCTCCTCAGTGTGTTAACTCCCTGGCATTTGGGCCCCCTTTGCAGCAAATAAGCACCTACCGTTGAGAAAGCCTTTATGTAAAATGTGGCAGATGCTTTTGGTAGGAACCCACTAGCAGGAATGGCAAGTGCAAGGTCTATGATCAAGGCATGACAGTATCTGCTCCAGAAGGTGACATTTAAGCAGACTTGAAGGAAGTCAGAGTGAGCCATGTGGACATCTGAGAGATTTCAGGAAGAAGTAGCCAATATGTCTGAGGAACAGTGAGGAGGCCCACATGGCTGGAGCAGAGTGAGCAAGGGGGCAGAAGAGAGAAAAGAGTAAAGTCACAGGAGGCAAGATCATGTAGGACCTTCCAGCTGTTTTAAAGAATTGGATGGGATTCACTCTTGAGAGAAACAGGAACCGTTTCAGGTTTGAAAAGACGAGTGATGTGGTCGAACTTTCAAAAGGATCGACCAGGCAGCTGTTTTGGAAATGGACTATAGAAGAGCAGAGGAAGGAGAGGACAAAGGAAGTTGCCACAATATCCAGGCAAGACAGGACGGTGTCTTAGATCAGAGTCAGGGTAATAGAAGTAGGGAGGAGTGGTCAGATTTTTAATGCAGTAGGAAGATAAGGTCTATTGAATTTCTTGACAGATCTGATGGGGACTGTGAGAGGAAAAGAGGAGTTTAGTATAAAACTAAGTATTTAGCCTGAGCAATTGAGCTGAGCTAAGGCAGGTTGTGAGTGGGGCATATTTGGGGGACAATTAGGCATTTAGCTTTAAACATGCTGCTTTGTAGACGTCTTAATAGACATTCAAATGGAGATGCCAAATTAGCTGTTGGCTGTAGAGGTTTGGAAGTTCCAGAGAGCAGTCTAGGCTAGATGTATAAGATTGAGAATTAGTATATGAACGATGCCTAAAGCCAGGAGACTGGATGTGCTCACCAAGACAGTAATCATCCTGGGATCTCCTCTGCATCTGTGATTTCATGTATACTGGAGCTTCTCATTCTGTCTACATCTCTTAGCCACACTTTCAGTTTTAATCTTGCCATCCCTCTGTTTCATTCCAAGCAAATTCTTCAGATCCAACATCCAGGTCACTCACTCACTCTTTTGCTGTTTCTAGTCCGCCATTTTAACTTTTAAAACATTTTTTCACTTCTAAAAGTTCTGCTTTTTATTTTTTATTTTAAAGTTCTGCTTTTAAAAAAAAAAAATCTGTGACCTATTTGGAGAGCCTTTATCATATTCCTACTTTTGTCTTTATTTAAAACATACATATATGTTGTATAATCTTTATTCAATAATTTGTTATCTGATCACACTCTCATTTTGCCTCCGCTATGACAGGTTGTTTCTGCATGTGCATGGGCACACATGTGCATGCACATATGTGTGTGTTTAGTCTTTGGAACTCGTGTTTACTAGGGAATGCTGTGTGGCTTGGTAAAGAGCAGGTGTAGATTTTTTTTATTTGATTCTACTAGGTGTTTCAGCCTTGGGCTAATTTTTATGCTAATTTCTCAGCCTAGTGGTTCCTGGACCACACTGTAAATCTGAATCTAAACCTATACATGGTTACAAATTCTCATAGGACCTGTTCCCCCTTATCTCTGGGAACATCTTCCCCAAAAGTGGGGAAACTTTCTAGCTTACCTCTTCATCAAGGATGAAGCCTTCAAGGTGTCAGCTTTATGCAGAGGGTCCCATTTCCAACTTCCTATGGGGCATGGGCCAAAGTCTTATTTCTCATGCTTTTGTGGACATTACATCATGGGCAACAATCCACTCACACATTTCTATCGCCAGCGGCCACATCCAGTTCACATGCTGACCACTCTGAGTTTTCATTTCTCCAGCTCCTAGCAGTTCCCTTTCTTTCCTTCAAATTTAGCTTTGCGTTTAAAAGAATTTCTACTTGAGCCAGAATTTCTGTAGCAGGAGTGTTCTCAGGTTATCTTATCTGTTATATGATGGAATTGGAAGTCCCCTCGGGTGATTTTGTGGTTAGATTAGGTCGGCAGGAACTATTTTCTAGAACAACAGGCCCATTTGAGTGGACATGATGCTCCCTAGCTCCCTATCATGTTGGAAGCATCTGCTCCTGCAAGGAGTTTGTGTGGAGTGATCTACCAAGCACCATCCTGGCTTATTCCTGTGGCCCTGCCCACGTTGATGATTACTTGTTTCACATTGTGCCAGAGAGGCCTCTGTGGTAATGAATTAGCTAAAGACAAATGTGCCCAACTGCCATGACAGAGGCCCAGCTTGCCCTGGCCAGCAGGCCCCAAGACTGGCTGTCCAGGAATCCTGTGGAGCAATGTCCCGCAAGGCCATGCCATTCCAGCCTGTGGCAGGGAATGAAGGGAAGGGGGATTGGTAATGCCACAGTTTCTTCCTGTAGCTCGAACATGATGATAACCTGTTTGCTATGCTCTATTTCCTGAGGTGTCCCAAAGACCTAGGAACCCCAAACAAGTCTTGGTAAGAGCAGGAGCAGCCAAGAAAGGAAAGAATCAGAACTCTCTGCCTAAGGTCTCCACTAACTGGGAGGGTAGACAGAGCTCAGGCAGGCTTGTCTATTTGGCCACAATCACAGGAAACACAAGGACTGACCAACAGGGCTATGTGCACATTGTTAGTGCTGATCAGTGACAGTCCCTGTGTGTGGCAGCCAGGGGGGTGAAGTTGGGGCACTTCAAATCTGCTCTGCAAAGCCTTGGCAAGGTAGGAGTCTCTGAAAGCTGTTTTAGAATCATTGTGTGTCAGTCAGTGAAAGAGAAAGCAGCTGAAAAGGAAGAAGACAGGGACCCCACAGATGCCTTTCTACTTCCTCTTTTCCACAAACCCCCATCCATTTGCTCACTGATGGGCTGAAGGTCAGAATCACTGAAGTCATCCAGTCCAACCTTCTATCCAGTGCATGTTCTGCAGCCTCCTTGCCAGAGAGCCTCCCACTATGGGGCTCTTCTGCTAATTTCATGGCAGGACTGCTCTCATTTTAAGCCTCTTATTTTGAAATAAAAATCTGCCTTTCAGGGGATCCCTGGGTGGCTCAGTGGTTTAGCGCCTGCCTTTGGCCCAGGGCACGATCCTGGAGTCCCGGGATCGAGTCCCACGTCGCGCTCCCGGCATGGAGCCTGCTTCTCCCTCCTCCTGTGTCTCTGCCTCTCTCTTTCTCTATCATAAATACATAAATAAATAAATCTTTAAAAAAAAATCTGCCTTTCAGCCATTTCCACCTAGACTCATTCCTCTTCTGGTTGCTGAGGAAGGAGGGCCTCCAGTGAACTGGCTTAGGAGCACAGGATGCCCTAACAGAACCTAAAGTGTGAAGGAGCTGCGAGAACCAGGGCTCCTCAGACCCAGTTCACCCCCAGGATGTCCATCTGGGGAAGGAAAGGGGCCGACCAGTGGGACAAAGCTGTTCTAGGAGTGTAGCTGAGCTTTCTCACTTTCTCATGGGAGACTCCATTCTGACCCCACCTGAACAAAGGGAAGACATCCTTCTGAACAGGAAATAAAAAGCAAGTTCTTGAGTGAGCATCAAAAGTCCAGACTAGGAAGTTATTTTATCCTGTCTCTGCATATAAGACAATGAGTTGAAACCCAAAGTGTTCTGTGAAGGTGAGCAAGGGTATCCTGTGAAGGATGTTCCTGTTGGGAGGCAGGTCACTGTGAGTTCCCCGGACTGGGCCCCAGCCTTGGAGCAGAGGGCCTGGAACTCTGGGCAGGTGGTGTAGCAGCTCCACTAAAGCAGGTGGGAGTTACTGGGGGTCTTGTCCTTCAAGGCACTGATGATGAAGCCTTATTTTCTGTGTGCCTGCTGGAAGCCCATCATGGTTTTCAAGTAATTGTGCTAGACACAGAAAAGGAGAGAAAACAGGAATTGATTAGGAGGTATGGACTTAAGACTCAGAAGTCTTGCCACTTATATCCACCCCATTAATTCTTCCTGCAAACATCACAGTTTGAGGATAAGAATGCCCTCTGACCAGCCCCAATTCTGTGAGAAATAATGTTCCAACCCCTTTCATTTTTTTGTCCTAAAGAAAGTGTGTAAAACTGTTTTAAAATGGTGTGGCAAGTATGTCTGTTTTTTTTTTTTTTTAAGATTTTATTTATTAGAGACAGAGAGAGAATGAGGTGAGGGGAAGGACAGAGGGAGAGGGAGAAGTAGACTCCCTGCTGAGCAGAGAGCCCAATGTGGGGCTTGATCCCAGGACCCTGGGATCTGCCCAAAGGTAGATGCTTAACTAACTGACTGAGCCACCCAGAGGCCCCCAAAAATGGTGTTGAAGGCCTGTTTAAAAGGAAGCATGTATGTTTCAAGGGCCCAATTGAAAGTTTTTGGCAAGAATTAGATACAAAAAGTAAAGAGGTTTCTGTCTTCAGAGGGGTGGGCACACATGTACCCTGAAGGGCCCTCCCTCCACAAACCAACTCAGGGTTCATAAATTCTTCCCTTCTAAGGCACTGCTTGGCTCTCAGAAAGCAGGTCGGACTAGAAACACTGGGCAGTAGGCAAGTGAATGCAAAATTCAATCTGAAATGTGGGTATGAATTCAGATCCCCCACAGCATAGGGAACTGAAACTGAAGCTTCCATATTAAACTGGAATTCCTGGGATGCCTGGGTGGCTCAGTGGTTGAGCATCTGCCTTTGGCCCAGGATGTGATCCTGGCATCCAGGATCAAGTCCCACATCAGGCTCCTTGCAGGGAGCCTGCTTCTCCCTCTGCCTGTGTCTCTGCCTCTCTCTCTTGCTGTATCTCTCATGAATAAATAAATACAAATCTTTAAAAAAATAAAAATAAAAAATAAACTGGAATTCTTTTTCTCCCTCCAGTGTTTTTATTCTGGTAAAATAGATATTACATAAAACTTACAAAAAACAAACAACTTACCATCTTAGGGAGCCCCTAGGTGGCTCAGTTGGGTCAGGCTCCCTGCTCAGCAGGAGTCGGCTTTTCCCTCCCCCTGCTCTTATACTCTTGGTCACTTTGTCTCCCTCTCAAATAAACAAAATCTTAAAAACAAAACAAAACAAAACAAAACCCACAACCCTTACTATTTTAAGTGTTTTAAGTGTACAGCCCAGTGGTATTAGATACATTCCCTTTTTTTTTTTTTTAAGATTTTTTTATTCATGAGAGACACACAGAGAGAGAGAGAGACAGGCAGAAGGAGAAGCAGGCTCCCTGCAGGGAGCTCAATGTAGGACTTGATCCTGGGACTCCAGGATCAAGCAGACGCTCAACCACTGAGCTACCTAGGGATCCCTATTAGATACATTCCTAATGTGCAACCATCACCACCATCCATCCCCCTCTTTTCATTTTGCAACACTGAAACTCTGTACCCATTAAGCACTAACTCCCTACTCCCTCCTTCCCCCAGGCTTGGCAACCACTATTCTCCTTCTGGTCTCTGATTTTGGCTACTCCAAGTACCTCATCTCATGTAAGTGGATCCTATAGTGTTTGCCATTAAGTGACTGGTGTGTTTCACTTAATGGCTGTACCATTTTACATTCCCACCCATAGCACACACATAAGGGCTCCAATGTCTCCACGTCCTCACCAACACTTTTATTCTCTGGTTTTTGGATAGTTGCCATCCTAATGGTATGAAGTGGTATCTTGTGGTTTTGATTTGCCTTTCCCTAATGATTCGTGATGGTGAGCATCTTTTCATGTGCATACCGTCCATCTATATATTTTCTTTTGAAAAATGTCTATTCTTTGCCCATTTTTGAGTTTTAAAAGTTCTCTATATATTCTGGATATTAATCACTTCTCAAGTTGTCATTTTTTTAAGTAAATTGTACACCACACATGGGGCTCAAACTCATGACCCATCTGGGGAAGGAAAGGGGCCTTTCCTTCCCCAGAGTTGCAAGAGTTGCATGCTCTACTGACTGATCCAGCTAGACACCCCTCAAGTTGGAATTTTTTTTAAGGTTTTATTTATTTATTAATGAGAGACACAGAGAGAGAGATAGAGAGAGAGAGAGAGAGAGAGAGAGAGATAGGCAGAGACACAGCAGAGGGAGAAGCAGGCTCCATGCAGGGAGCCCGACTCGATCCCGGGTCTCCAGGATCACACCCTGGGCTAAAGGCGGCACTAAACTGCTGAGCCACCTGGGCTGTCCTCAAGTTGGAATTTTTGAAGGAGGATAAAATGGTCCTGTGTTGGCAATGTCCCATGGCTAACTGCAAAAGCAAGGGCAAACACTGTCAGGAGGAGAGAATGTACTTATGCACTCAGGACTCCTACAGCTTCAGTTCAATCAAATATGAGCTTATTATTTAAACACACACACAATGGATAAAAGCCACTGTGACAGAAATTCAGCAAAATGGAAAACATTTTGACCTTAAAAAAATCCAATCCTATGTATTTTAGGTATAAAAATATATGTGAAAGGTTTAAATAAATGTAAGATGGAATGGTTCAAGTGTGACACCTACATATAAAGCGTGTGCATGGGCATGTCGTAAACATGATATATCTAATGCAAAGAGTTCTCCTAGAGATTCCAGGGGAGTGGGAGAATATAACATTGACCTATAGAAATGCAAGATTCCTCTGTTGAATGATTTAGAATTTAAATGTTTATCTGAGACTTTGGAAGTAATTAAAGAAAATACAAGGTTTGTCTGGAATATCAAGAGAGAAATTCATGATGGCAACCATGCAAATCACTTTAGTTCACCTTTTCTATGATCTTGAAATAATTTATGCCAGTCAAAACAAGTTTACAACAATATACAATAATGAATAAAATTTTGTAAGTTCTTTCTCCAAAACCAAAGACCTTTTTTGATCCTCTTATTCAACATACAGGGTGACTTTAACCAACTGATCAAAATTAACTTCATCAGTAATGGAAAAAAGCAACATCTTATGCCTTCTGTTATAGACTGCATGTTTATATTCTCTCAAAATACAGTTGTTGAAGCCTTAATCCCCACTGTAATGGTATTAAGGGATGGGAAATTTGGGGAGGTAATTAAATTTAGGTGAAATCATAAGGGTAGAGGTCCTCATGATGGTTTAGTGTCCTTATAAAAAGAGGAAGAGAGAGGGGCACTTAGGTGGCTCAGTGGTTGAAAATCTGCCTTTGGCTTAGGTTGTGATCCTGGGGTTCTGGGATTGAGTCCCACATCAGGATCCCTGAGGGGGGCCTGCTTTTGTCTCTGCCTCTGTCTCTGCCTCTCTCATGAATAAATAAAATCTTAAAAAAAAAAAAAACTTATACTCTGAAAAGTACAAAATTCCACTGAAAGAAATGAAAGATCTAAATAAATAGAAAGACAGCCTATGTTCATAGATTTGAAAACTTAATATTGTGGGGTTTTTTTTTTTTTTGAGATGTTATTCATTTATTCATGAGAGACACACAGAGAGAGAGAGAGAGAGAGAGAGGCAGAGACACAGGCAGAGGGAGAAGCAGACTCCATGCAGGGAGCCCGACATGGGACTCGATCCCAGGACTCCAAGATCACACCCTAGGCTGAAGGCAGGTGCTTAAACCGCTGAGCCATCCAGGGATCCCTATTGTGGGGCTTTTAAAAAAGATTTTATTTATTTATCCAGGAGAGACACACAGAGAGAGGCAAAGACACAGGCAGAGGGAGAAGCAGGTTCTTCGCAGGGAGCCCAATGTGGGACTTGATCTCAGGACTCCAGGACCACACCTTGAATCGAAGGCAGATGCTTAACCACTGAGCCACCCAGGTGTCCCGAAAACTTAATATTGTTAAGATGGCAATGTTCCCCAAAGCAATCTCTATATTCAACACAACCCCTGTCCCTGGTGGCTTTTTTGCATGGATATAACAAGGAGCCTAGAATAGTCAAAACAATCTTGAAAAAGAAGAACAAAGATGAGGAATTGTACTTTGTAATTTCAAAACTAACTACAAATCTACAGTAACCAAGACATTATAGGACTAGCATAAAGACAGACATAAAAATCAATGGAATAGAATTGAGAGTCCAAATATTAAACCCTCACATTTATGGCTAATTGAATTTCAATAAGGGTAACAAGATAATTCAATGAAGTATCTTTTTTTTTTTTTTCAATAATTAGTACTGGGAAAACAGGATATCTATCTGCAAAAGAATAAAGTTGGACCACTACTTTATACCATGTGCTTCCTCCACTGAGCCCAGCAGGTGCAGGCCTCTGTAGGCAGAGAAGGAAGCCCTACATGGCAGTCACAGTCATGATTTCTGAGGCTGGGCTATCTAGGCCTACTTGCACCTACTCCATTCTTTCCCAAATGCTCTGAAAGAGCTCTGTCTTCCCACAGAGGGATTTTCACGTACAACTCTGAGCAAGCTCTTTGGAGTCAGCCAGTAGGGTCCATGGGAGCAGCTTGGCCAGGGTTGCCTTCTTCAGCCAAAGTGATTGGGGTCCAGCAAACCTTTCCAGAGAGACAGGCAGGGCCCTATCCACTGATCTGGTCTCCCTGCAGCCACTAGGTTTAATAAAGCTTGATGCTTGCAGCATAAGGCTAATGGCTGCCTGGTAAAGCCATCCTCTGTCCTGCTGAAGGGCCAGGTAGCTGGGGTGGGCAGGTGCTCTTGCTTTGTGCCACCACATATTGGACCAGGAATGTACACTTAATCCAAGAAGAGTTAACTAGGCTTTCCCTCTGGAGAGACACAAAATAGTCAGATGATAATAGGCATTGGGGCTGGGAAGTCTTGGAAAATAGGAACATGCCAGGGCCAAGACTAGGGCAAAAAATTGAGAAGTGAGGTGAGTAGAACAAATAGGGGAAGGAGCAGACCTCAGGGGGAAGCTAAGTCCATGTCTGGAAAGAAAAAAGCCTGAAGGGAAAAGAACTCTGTGGCCTGCTACTCAAAGTGTGGTCCCAGATGAGCACCATGAGCATCATCTAAGCCTAATTAAAAATGCAGAATTTTGGGGTGTCTGAGTGGCTCAGTAAGTAAAATCCGAATCTTGATTTCAACTCAGATCATGATCTTGGGGTCCTCAGGGCTTGCCCTGAGTCAGGCTCCCTGGTGAGTGTGGAGCCTGCCTAAGAGTCCCTCTCTCCGTTTCCTTCTGTCCCTCTCCTTCCACTCTCATGCAAGTGCGGCATGCACGCACACACCTTCTCTCAAATAAATACATAAATACACACATACGTAGGAAATGAAGAATCTCAGGCTCCCTAGACCTGCTAGACCTGAATCTGCAATCTAACAAGTCATTAAACATGTCAGCTTAACTATACATGTAAGGAAGAATGAATTCAGTCAGGGGAAGGTCTTTCTAATTATGACACACAATCCATAAGCCAAGAGAGAAAAGACTATTACACTTGATTTCAAAAAATCAAAATGGGGCACCAGGGTGGCTCAAGTCAGTAAAGCATCTGCCTTCCACTAGGTCGTGATCCCAGAGTCCTGGGATCTAGGTCCCAGTTGGAAATCCCTGCTCAGCAGGGAGCCTGCTTCTCCTTCTCCCTCTCCACTCATTCATGCAAGCTCTCTCTCTCTCTCTCTCTCAAATATAATCTTTAAAAAAAAATCAACAGAATAACTACAAAAACCAGAAGTGAATACAAAAAACAAATGACAAACAGGGAAAAATACCTGCAACTCATATCATAAAGAGCCAGTCCCCCCAGTATATCAAGACTTCCTACAAATTAATAAGAATAAAGACCAAAAAATAATAGAAAAATAGGCAAAAATACAAATAGGCAATTTACAGGAAAAGAAGTTAAAATGGCACTTAAACATATGAGAAGCTCAACTTCAATCCTAAGAGAAATGCAAATTAAAGCTCCCCTGAGAGACCATTTTTCACCTTTCAGATTGGGAAAAAACAAACAAACAAACAAACAAACAAACAGGTAATACATCTTGTGGTGAGGCTGTGGGGGTATAGATGGGTTCAGCTCTATGCAGGCAATTTAGTACCATCCATTAAAAATACACTATCCATTAGTCCTGGTGACCAAGAATTCAATTCTACAAAACTTAACTTTCACATATATTCATTCATGTGTGAATTCACATTTGTACAAGGTTAATTATCACAATATTTGTACTGTAAACAAATGGAACTGACCAAATGTTTCTCAGTATGAGATGGGTTAAGCACATTTTGATACACCTCACAATGGAGTGCTGATATACAGCTATAACAAAAAAGAAAATAGTAGCAACTATGGGTTGACATGGAATGACCTTCAGGATACACCGTTTAGTGGGAAAAGCAAGATACAGCCAATACGCAATGGGTTCCCCATCAGGGAGGTTGGGGCCTGGGTATTTGTAATTTATATTTATATTTTGTATTTATATTTTTAAATGATGTGCTCTCTTGGGCAGTCTCCCCATGTGCACCTACTAACTGCTGTATAAGAACAGCCTGTGGAGTATGCTTGGGTGGCTCAGTTGGTTAAGTGTCAGCCTTCAGCTCAGGTCATGATCTCAGGGTCCTGGGACTGAGTCCTACTGGGCTCCCTGCTCAGTGGGGAGTCTGCTTCTCCTTTTCCCTCCCACCCCGCCCCCATCCCCACTTGTGCTTGCTCATGCTCTCTCTCTCTAATAAATAAAATCGTTGAAAGAAAGAAAGAAAGAGAAGAAAGAAAGAAAGAAAGAAAGAGAAGAAAGAAAGAAAGAAAGAAAGAGAAAGAAGAAAGAAAGAAAGAAAAAGAAAGAAAGAAAGAAAGAAAGAAAAGAAAGAAAGAAAGAAAGAAAAGAAAGAAAAGAAAGAAAGAAAGGAAGGAAGGAAGGAAGGAAGGAAGGAAGGGCAGCCCCGGTGGCCCAGCAATTTAGCACCGCTTTCAGCCTGGGGTGTGATCCTGGAAGCCTGGGATCGAGTCCCACGTCGGGCTCCCTGCATGGAGCCGGCTTCTCCCTCTGCCTGTGTCTCTGCCTCTCTGCCTCTCTCTCTCTCTCTCTCTTTCTCTGTCATGAATAAATAAATAAAATCTTAAAAAAAAAAAAAAAAAGAAGAAGAATAGCCTATGGGTACAGAGAGGTTCACACCACAGGCCCTGTGTGTCTTGGCTCCAGATTGAGCCTCAGCAGAGTGAGCCCCTCTGCTCCAGCCCAACCCACTCAGGGAGAAGAGTACAGGCCCAGCCCATGGCCAACACCCTGTCTAGCTTTGCCTCAATTGCAAGTGGTACAAGTGGTCCTCTGTCCCCTGCCTCTTGGTCATGGTGGCCCCCATTGGAGAGGTTGTCCCCAACAGGCAGTGGTCTCAGAAGATTCCCAGACCCCGCCCTGGGCTGTGAACCACACATGGGCCAGCTTAGCTCCCAATAACTGTCTCCAGGCCTGGCCATGGCCTGTGGGACCCCTGCTGGGTTTCACCCAATCCAGGACTCTAGAGTTTACAGAAGATACCCACTGACTCTGGGTGCCTCTGTGTTTCCCTTGGCTCACATGTTCCTTCTTGGCTTGTCCAAAATGGGAAGTGTGATCTTGGGTGTCCTAATAATGTGGTCCCTGAAGCCCCCCTTTCCTGGAGACCTAAACCCGCCCACCACCGCCCCCCTCCCAAGCTACCTTCTGTTCTGTCTTGACTTTGGCATTGTAGAAGGAGAAGGAGTCAGGGCCCTCAGGCAGCTCCGTCTGTTGCAGCTGGCTGAACTTGTCCTGGTCATCTTCTCCCTAGGGGAGGCTCAACTCAGCACAGTCCCTTCAGTCTGTCATTGTTAGGTCTACCCTGACAAGGCTTGTGGGGGGCATCAGGGCAGCCCCCCGCAGGGTTTGCAAACCCCACGCAGGGTAGTTCAGAACCCCCGGCCCTGTATTTGCCAGACACCCTGTAGCTGCCACCTGGGCAGGATGAGCCACCCCAAAAGGTGGCAGCAGCAAGTGATGTTTTCTGTGTCCCCATCCTCCATAACAGGGGAGAGACCTGTACCTGTCCATTTGCCTCAGCCAACCGTGGGAGAGGCTGGGAGCAGCCTATACACTACCATGTTTGTGGAGAAGATAGAGAACAAGGGGTACTGCCCACCACCCTGTGTTCATCCGCTGTCCCCACTCCTGCCCTCATGCCACTCACCAGAGACATGATCCTGCTGATAGGCACCATGCCCGGTCGGATGCTACTACCTGGTTTCAGTGACACTTGTATATCCTCGGGGATGAAGAAGGACTCATTGTACCAGATATCAAATTCTGCAGGGAGGCAGGAAGACAGCACTGTGAAGTGTTGTTGGGGAGTCCATGGGGAAGCAGGTAAAGCCTGAGTGGGCCCGGCACAGGCTTACCCTCTGGTCACTTCCTGCTCTGGGGTCTCACCCTTTCCTGTCTCCCTCTTCTGCTCTGAGAGTCCTGGAAACACCCCTGAAGCCCCAGTCCAGACCCAGCCTCTGTCAGAGAAAAACTCTGAAGCCATTTTTAGAACCCAGATGGCAGCCTTGCCCTCTGCCTCTCGGGACCTCAGGGGGCCAGCCAACTTTCCCGAATGGCACACCCATGAGCAGACGGTGACGACACTGATCCACCAGGTGCTGGCAGTACTGGATCTCAGCCTTGAGGTCACGCAGGTCTTGATACTCAGTACGGTACTGCTTCTTGAGGTCTTTGAGCTTCAGGATCAGCAGGAATTCCTCCTCATCGATGATCATCAGCCCCTTGTTTTCGTACTCGCCTGCAGGGACAGAGGCGGCCAGAGAATGAGGTGCTCACTAGGGGCGCGGGGAGGAAGGCATTCTGGAAAGAGGGAACAAAGTGCTGGCAAAGCTCCAAGACGGGGGAATAGAGGAAGGGCAGGGGTGTGGGGCAGAGATAGGCAAAGCACAAGGAGGCCAAGCCACCAGAACACATCTCACCATAAGAGGGAGTTCAGCTCAGAGGGACCATGCTGGCCACCTTATGAACAGGACTGGGGGGAGGGAAGGTGTCAGGGGAGAGGGTAGAGATGGCACATACTTCACCCTTATTTTGTTTGTTTTGTTTTTTAAAGATTTTATTTATTCATGAGAGGCACAGAGAGAGAGAGAGGCAGAGACACACACAGAGGGCTCCAAGCAGGGAGCCCGATGTGGGACTCAATCTCAGGACCCCAGGATCATGTCCCGGACCGAAGGCAGGCGCTAAACTGCTGAGCCACCCAGGGATCCCCCTTCACACTTTTTTTTTTTTTTTTGGGCTCTTCACACTTATTTTGATCTTAAACCTCACTAGCCAGAGATAGTTCAGCAGTCACCTCAATTAGACGGATGTTTACCTTTTTTGTAAGTTATATACACGAACTGCCACCACTGGCTCGTACCACAAGGTACTTCGGCAAAGTTCCTTATTCAGAACAGTGTGTGTAAATCTGTGTCATGTCAAGAGGATGTCAGAGGCTCCAGGAGGACAGGGGTCAGTTGTGCTATTTCTCATCTCACTTACGGTCTCTGCATGAGCTTTTAAGGTCTGTCAGTTGAGGGTTGCTGGATTAAGACAAAATAACATGGTCTGTGGAGCCATTTACTCAGCCGGCCACTGCCCACAGCACCTTAAAAGCTAAGCATAGGTATCATGTCAACCCAACCAGAGGTGTGGGGCTTCCACCCCCAGGAACCCTAGAGAGTGAGTCCTACAAGTGCCTGAGGTGTGTGGCAGGGGTGTGTGAGGCAGTCTCCAGGTGCCCTTCCACTGACATTTACTGGGGGAAAATTAAGGTGCATTGTCACTGACACCATTTATGGAGAGGCAATTAGGAATCTTGAATTGGTCCCAATTCAAGAAATCTGGAGTGTGTGTGTGTGTGTTGGGGGGGGCAGTGGAGTGGCCTTTATCAGGTCCCTCTCCTTCAGTGCTGTGCGAGCTGGTCTGTGTGCTATGGGCAATCTCCACTGTGATCACTGTGACAGACACAAGTCCTTCACAGGGTAGTCTTTCCAGTATTCTGTTGACACGGGAAGGGACTGTGAATACCTTGTATCCTACCTGGTGGGGTGTAGGGGGGGCAATAATTCTTTGATTATTGCCAAGGAAAAAACTTCAAACAGTTTAACCTAAAATGATTTTTCATTTTTCTTTCACAAAACACTAATTAACATGCTAAATTTGCTGACTTTACCGGGCTGGTAAGTGGCTATCAATTAAAATGAACCAAAAAAATGAATTTACTTGATCTATTTCCTCAAGAAAGAAGTATTTTTTGGTATTTTAACAACCAATTGGGAAACAACTGATTTTAAAGGGAAAGAGCAAAAAAAAAATTTTTTAAAGATTTTTATCTACCATTCATGAGAGACAGAGAGAGGCAGAGACAGAGGCAGAGGGAGAAGCAGGCTCCTCACAGGGAGCCCAATGTGGGACTCAATCCCAGGACCCCAGGATCATGCCCTGAATCAAAGGCAGATGCTTAACCACTGAGCCACCTGGGTGCCCTGAGCAAAAAAATGTTTTAGGGCACCTGAGTGGCTCAGTGAGTTAAATATCTGCCTTCGGCTCCGGTCATAATCCCAGGGTCCTGGGATCCAATCCAGCATCAGGTCCCTGCTCCATGCTTCTTTCTGTGCGTGCTCTCTCCCTCAAACATAAATAAAATATTTTTAAATGTTTTTTATATTGAGAGATAAAATTTTATATATTTTACTTTACGTTTTTATTTGAGTAATTTCTACACTGAACATGGGGCTTGAACTCATAGTCCTGAGTTCAAGAATCATGCTTTTCCAACTGAGCCAGCCAGGCATCCCCAAATGTTAACTATTTTATTTTTTATTTTTTAATTTTTTAAAAAAGATTTTATTTATTTATTCATAAGAGACACACACACAGAGGCAGAGACACAGGCAGAGAGAGAAGCAGGCTCCATGCAGAGAGCCCGATGTGGAACTCGATCCCAGGACTCCAGAATCACACTCTGGACCAAAGGCAGGCGCGCAACTGCTGAGCCACCTAGGCGTCCCAAATGTTAGTTATTTTAAAAACAGTATTTAATCTTCATCTCATCCTTTAAAATACCCATTTTCAGGTATATTTTGGCACAACTGATATGTCAGCATAGTATAAATATATATTGCTTAAGACATACAGATATGTAGGGGATCCCTGGGTGGCTCAGCGGTTTAGCGCCTGCCTTTGGCCTAGGGCGCAATCCTGGAGTCCCGGGATCGAGTGCCACGTTGGGCTCCCGGCATGGAGCCTGCTTCTCCCTCCTCCTGTGTCTCTGCCTCTCTCTCTCTCTCTCTCTCTGATAAATAAATAAATAAACCTTAAAAAAAAAGACATACAGATATGTAATAAGTTGCATATTCAAAGAAGGTATGGGTAGGAGAGACAAAGAAATCCTTGGTCCTGTAAGATCTTCACCCTAGAGGTTCTGGGTGGGGGCATGTTTGGAGCTACCATCACCAGCCCTCCTCCATGCTGAGACCCTGGAGGCTTAGCCGTCCGAATAGTGAGTCACGGTGGGTCTGTAAGGTATGAAGAGAGTGGCCTCAAGAATTTGGAGTTGCCCTATGAGAAGTAAATGAATAAAATGCACATCTCTGACATATCCACCTGGCCTGCAGAAATAAAACAAATGACATCCGGAGATTCCCCAACGGATCGCTGTCTGGAAAGCCTGCCTGAACAGGGCTGTGATTTAGCAGGGAAAAGCCTAGTAACCTCCAGTGTCCAGTCGGGAGGACAGTGGGACCAGGAATGTGAACAAGATTGTGGCCTCTGAACCTCTGGCCTCAGAGTTGGGATAGTTACTCATTAAAATGCAGGTTCTGGGCCTTGCTCCCAATCTCCTGAGTTAGAGCCAGTAGTCAGGGCCTGGAATCTCCCAGATGTGTTTGGCCAGCCCTCCCAGATGAGTCCTCTGCATACTCAAGCTTGAGGGTCCTTAGCCCACAGGGCAGGTGTGAGCACTGTCTGCTACTGGGACAAGGACACCAGGGTAACCAGATGAGTACCCTCCCCACACTGAGGTCCCCACTTTCTGAGCCTGAGGGCCCTCACACCACCTGCCTTAGAAGACAAGACTTTGCCAGGCCAGCAGTTGTTGAGGGTTTGGCATAAGGAACGGTCTCAGTGACGATGATTACTGAGGCCCTCTGGTACCCATATTCTCTTTCCCTCCTCCAGCAGCTAGGTCTGAGATAACAAAATAATGGGGGAATCCACAGCCAAAGGCTGACTTACAGGGAAGGACCCTGTGGCTCCCCAGGGCTGACTAGAGCCACATGATGACCCAGGTGTGAAGACCACACCCCAACAGGCCCTGCCAGCCTCTTCCATCTCAGTACTCCAAGGCCCAAGACTGCCCCCCTTTAGAGCAAGGTGACTCAGCTGGCACAGCCCCAGGCTGCCTTCCCAATGCATTCACCTTGCTTCTCACGGAGTGACTTCTGAAAATTTAGTGCCTCCTTGGTCACGTCCATCTCCCGCTTGATGGCATTGATGCGTTGTGTGGTCTCGCTGGCCCTCTTCCTCCGCTCATTCAAGATGGATTTGTTCTCTTTGAAGATGCGGTTGATCTCACTGCCCCGCTCGTTCTTAAAGTCCTCGAAGGCCACAGGTTTGGGGGGTGGGGTACTGGGCCTAAAGCCAGAGCGGGAGGGGAAAATAGGGCAGCACTTCACTGACCTTCCATCTCCCATGAGCAGAAGGCCAGAACTCCCAGGCACCACCCATCCTGCACTGGAGCCACCCTGTGCATGAACCACTCCCCCGTTTCTGTCTGTCTGTCTCTATTTCTCTCTCTCTCTCTCTCTCTCTCTCTCTCTCTCTCTCTCGGCATGCAGAGGGCATGTGACCATTGCAGAAAGAGAGGACAGCAAGGAAAAGTGTAAAAAAACAGAAAAAAAAGCAAAAAACCCCACTCGCTACCTACTGGCAACCATGCTTCAGCGAATCTCCTTCAGGTATTTCTTTGATAAATTTTTTAATGTTTGAGGTCATGCAGTAGGTATAATTTTACATCTTAGTTTTTCACAGAGGTATTCCTTCATGCTATAAGGAGCTCAGAACTCTGGTTAAGGAGATGTAAGATGAAGTGTAGGGCAGGGGAATGTGGCCTGTCTGCAACTTCCTTTGAAATGCATCAAAGGGTGCCCGGATGGCTCAGACTGTTGAGCGGCTGGTTCTTGGTTTTGGCCCAGGTCATGATCTCAGGGTCATGGGATCAAGCCCTCTGCTCAGTGGGGAGTCTGCCTCAGGATTCTTTCTCTCCATCTCCCACCTCCCACTCACTCATGAGCATGCTCTCTCTAAAATAAATGAATCTTAAAAAAAAAAAAAAAAAAAAGAAAAGAAATGCATCAAAAAAAAACTAAAAAAGAGGGATGGAGAGAAAGATGGATGTGTGATGAAGTAAGCATAGTAATGTGTTAAATGTAGAATCAGGAAGGTGTTTGCTGGGCAGCCCCGGTGGCTCAGCAGTTTAGCGCCGCCTGAAGCCCGGGGTGTGATCCTGGAGACCCAGGATCGAGTCCCACGTCGGGCTACCTGCATGGAGCTTGCTTCTCCCTCTGCCTGTGTCTCTGCCTCTCTCTCTGGGTGTGTCTCTCATGAATAAATAAAATTCTTTTTTTTTTTTTAAAAAAAAGGAAGGTGTTTGCTGTACAGTACTTTCAACTTCTCTTGAGTGCTTGGAAATGTTCACTTGCTGGAGAAAAAAATTCTTCATGTACATCCTTGTACATCCCAAGGGCGGAGATGATAATTCACTTAGTGCCTTTTCCGTAATGTTAGCTACTGAAGGTGTTTCCAAAAAATCATTCTTGGCTTTTTAAATTAATGATGGAATGAACATCTGTTTGCATAAATCTCTGTCCACATCTCTAATTATTTCCTTGGGATACATTACTGAACACTCAGTTACTGGCTCATCAGGGAGAGGAAGGGAGTAGCTAGAGGAAGGGGTATCATACTTTGAGAATTTAGGGCCTTTTGAATCCGTTAGTTATTTTTAAAAATGTAAATGTATTTATTTAAATAATTGCTATTTGAAGGGTCTAAAAACAATTCCATGTATAGCTGCATATCTTGGAGGACTCCTGAGGTGGGACTATTTTACATGTGTATAAGCCATCCTGTTGCTTCTTTTTGGATTGTGTTCCTCATCTTTGCCTATTATCCCCTACTTTATTTATTTTTTTAAAAGACTTTATTTATTTACCCATGAGAGACACAGAAAGAGAGAGAGAAACAGAGACAGGCAGAGGGAGAAGCAGGCTCCACGCAGGGAGCCTGATGTGGGACTTGATCTTAGGTCTCCAGGATCATACCCTGGGCTGAAGGAGGCGCTAAACTGCTGAGCCACCTGAGCTGTCCCTATCCCTACTTTATTTCTCATCTCTCTGTAGGCACTCTTGACATGTTGAGGATCCTACTCTGGTTTTGAATGATCTGGTGAACTAGCATTAGCTGGTTACCTGGGTGGGCGTAGTTCCTCCTTTGGGGAGTCTAAGGGAAGCGGCTCAATGCTGGAGGTCTCCCGGTCCCGCATAAGCATGTCTTTGACATCCCCTTCCTTGGAGGATGGGGTCAGCTGGGTCTTAGAGGTGGAGAAATCCAAATCCTTGCCACCCACAGGGCTGCTGGCACCTTCCTTTCTTGCTGAGGTGCTGGGAGGAGAAGGCAGGGAGGCCCCAGGGCTCAGTTATGGGCAGTGAGGTGTCTCTGGTACTTAGGATAGTGACATTTCCAAACCATGGTACATCAGAAGCCCTACCCCACTCAGTCCGACCTGGCTCACACACCTAGGCCAAAGGCCAAAGAGTATGACCGTAAGCCATGCAGATTGGGAAGGAAGAGAAGAGCATTCTTCTCCCCTGCATCAGAATAAGGAGCTCTCCTTTTGCAGTCCCTGGCAGGAGACACCTGGGAAAACCCGGCAGTCTCCAGGTCTGAAAGCAGGTAGACCTGTGGGGTGGGCCACAGGCTCCGGGAGCATCCAGGCTGAGGGGGACCTTCATCACACAGGCATCCCCGGGAACAAGTGGCAGAGTCCCCACCCAGCAAGACATGTCTGCCCTGCTGCCTTGACCAGCTCGAGTGCCCACACCAGCTCCCAGGAAAGTAGCTGTCCTCTCTCTCCATGTGACGGCGTCCAGGTTCCTCCTTCTCAGAGAGGCAGATTGGACCAGGCCTGAACCATCAGGAGGAGGCCAGGGGCCTCGGCAACCCCTGCTACCTGACTCCTGTCCCTCATGGGATAGTTTTGGCCTGTGTCCTTTAACAAACGATAATAACAGCAACACCACATTCCTATTTCATACTTTCTAGGTAGAGGAATGGCATTCGCCTGTTTATTTTCCCAATACCCCCCCAACTTTGATGCTACTATTATGATTCCCAATTTAGGGAGGTGGAAATACAAGCACAGAGAGGCTGTCATGCCTCATACAAGGTGACCCCTTTGATGAAAGGAGCATCTTAGAGCCTGTGTTCTAGTCCACCGCTACCAGCACCTCCCAGGAAGGGTGTTGTATTAAGCGAGGCTTGACACTCCTCTCACCTGGCACACACAAATGATTCTTGCCTGAATGGTGAACTGGGGGTTTTAGGTGACATGAGTACCAGGCAGTTGGGTCACAGAAGGACTCTGGTTAGGGGTGGTTTCCACATGAAGTACCAGAGGGGGAGTGCTAGCCTGGTTTCTCTCTTCTACTCTACCATTCGTCAGTGGTGTGACCTTGGAAATAACTTCCCCTCTCTGAACCTTGGTTTCTATGTCAGTAAAATAGAGACCTCCTATCTCATGGGGTTTCTGTGTGGTTAAGAGGTAACCAGCACAGCCTGGACCCCACAAATGTTGCCAGTATTGACAGCAATATGATCAACTGGAACCACCCAGTAGCTAAGATGCTAGGTTGTGTCCTCTTTCACTAGCCAAGGAGGGCCAGGACTGAGCAGGTAAAGCAACAGGAAGGTCACTCACCTTAGCTGTTCTTTGAACATCTTCTTGGACTTGGCTTTCTTCCCAGGTTTGGCAGAGAAAGGGGTGACCCCAAGTCCAAAGCCTTGTCCATCAGGCTCACCCACTAGGTGGCCGTCAACATCCATAAGCCCTGCCTGGATAGAGGCCAGCCATAGGGTCAAGGGTTAGATTAAGGGTTTTAGCCTGTGGGGGACCCAAGTATACATGTACTCAGGTGGGCATGTTCACCCCATACACCAGGATGGCAGGCCCAGGCTGCTGGCTTCAGGCTGTCCCCAGCAGCATTATCTCTGACCACCCTACCAAATGCCCACTTTGCACATCAATTCCATCAATGGTCTGATGTCTTGTCTCATGACATACCCTGAGGATCTTAAGACCTGTTTCCAACCTAACTCCAGGAATCGGTCTTATTTATGGTCATGTTTATGGTCATGCCTCCAATTTTGGAGATCATTTTGAATTTATATACAGTTTACTCTTGCATGGGTCACACTCATCCTGATGTTACCTTTATCTGTTGCAATCCTGGATCTGCTTTAATGTGGAACACCTGCTGCTTCTGGAAAGGTCTGGGGATGGAAAAATCTGACATGAATGCTGTCAACAAGAAGCAACCATACATACCTTCTGGACTGCAGAAATGGCTGCAAAGTCATTCTTGTCTATAAGGGTGTACTTCCTGCGCAAAGTCAATTCCACTTCCTGTTCCTGTTGGCTTGAGAGAGAGAATGAGAGAACACCTCACACCTGATGCTACACTGAACCCTCCAGAGCAAGAACCAAGTATGGGAGTTAGAAGTCATTTGGGTGTGGCCCCGTGTGATGGAGCCACACCCTCATTATGAACCAAACCAGACAAAACAAGCCCATTGCACACCCCAATTCCTCAGTGTACACACCCACTGTCGAGCCATAAAATCTGCAGTGGCCTCCCTCAGGTGCCAGGCACTTCTGCTCTAAGATAACTTTAATGAGGATTATAAGCCTCATTATAAGCCTTAGGACCATGCTTTCCCACCTAGGTTCCATCATGTGACCCACTTTTGTGATATCACACAGCATGAGCCACTCAGTCTACAGGTATGTCTGTACCCAGCTAAACTACAAATGCCTCCTGAGGTTGGGGTGAGGAGTAGGGAGTAGTCAGGATGCACTGCTCTGACTGGGGTTGGCACTCCACAGGACTTCTTGTCTAATCAATGAACTCAGGAAACATCTACCAATGGACCACTTCCCGAGTTGTCCTTGAATGGAGGGCTATCCAGTTCCCCCAGGGGAGGGGAAGGGCTGGAGGATCTGAGAGCTCAGGGGCCTGGGAAGACCCCAAGGACTCTGATCTGGCTTCTCACCCATGAGAGACAAGGTGTGCGCTGAGAGATCACACCCTGACCATGAGAAATGAAAATGGCAGCCTGTTGTAGGAGTTAGATGGGCAGGGAGGGTCCCTCACCTCAGAACCACCCGGAACTGGTTGAACACCTCCTGAATCTGTCTGAGGTTGATGATCTGGAAAGAAGAGAATAAGGCAGAGGTAGGGCCTCAGGCAGCACAGGACTGACGGTGTGTCTATGTGAGTAGAGAAACCAGACTCCATGGCTAACCCTTTGATCATCTGTCTTAAGAATGGAACATCTGAAACCTCCTCAAGAACAGAAAAACAACTGATTCAGTTTTCAGACCAAGAATTTACTGAAGGCTCTAAAAATGGCCTTTCCTAGGGTGCCTGGATGGTCAGTTAAGTTGCCAACTCTTGGTTTTGGGTCAGATCTGATCTCGGTCATGAGATTGAGCCTTGAATCAGGCTCCGTGCTCAGTGGGGAGTCTGCTTGAGGATTCTCTCTCCTTCTCCCTCTGCCCCTCCCTCCACCATGCCTGCATGCTCATACACTCTCTCTCTCAAATAAATCTTTAAAAATTAACTTTTCTAAGTGAAAATCTCTATAAAATTAAAATGACTCTAGTTCTTGAAAACACTAAGAAAAATTTTTAATAAAATTTACTGTGTTCAGCTCTCCTATTTCTACAAAGTTCCGTTATGAACTTTCACATCTGTGGCTGTTGGTTTCCCTCTTGGCCCTACAGACACAGCATTACCCTTGATGGAGGGTCAGTCTGGGACTAACCCTACTACAAGGCCAGAAGAGCCCACCCCTCAGCTGTTGTAGGCCTGCCAGTTATAGCTGCCATAGTGACAGGCCCAGATGGGGTTCTGCAATCCGGATGAGGGGTTTGCTGGCCTACACTGTAAAAACAGAATGCATCCTCACCCTTCCCTGTATGGCTGCTGTCTTCCTCCTTGGCTTACTCCAACACAGGCCATGGGTATCTGCCTTGTAAAACAGCATGACTATTATCCTTGAATGGCCTTACTCCCCCTGGCACCACTGAGTCCCTGAGTTGCCACAGCTCAGTTAATTCCAGTCTGGTTGAACCTGGGTGGCTCAGTGGTTGAGCATCTGCCTTTGGCTCAAATCATGATTTGATTTGATTGAGGTTGAGTTCTGCATCAGGCACCTTGCAGGGAGCCTGCTTCTCCCTCTGCCTATGTCTCTGCCTCTTTGTGTCTCTCATGAACAAATAAAATCTTTTTTAAAAAATCCAGTTTGGTTTCCCTCCTCACTATACAGGTGTGGCCACCAAAGTACATGAGGTTGAGCATTTCGCTGAAGTAGCTCAGCAAGGAGACAAGTGAGCTAGGATATGATCTAGGGCAGCCTGGCTCCAGGGCCTGCACTTACACCTGCAGTGATGGACCACTCCCTGTGTGGCCAAGGCTGTTCAAGACTGCTGGCCACTCTCTGGGGGCATACTCATCCTTATAACCCTAAACATGGATGTTGAGGCCTCAATGGGCTGCAGGGCTTGAGGCCAGGGGCCCAGCACCACCCACCCCACACCCACTGCACCCACTCATTGTGAGGTTCCAAGGCCAGCACAGCACAAGTGAGAGTATGCTCAGGATAGGGAGGGGATGTTGGTCCCCAGGAGAGGCTCCTTACGTCAATCTCGTCCAGTGTCCCCTCCAGGTACCTCCGCACCTGGGAGTTGATCTCAGCAATCTGGATTTCATCCATGGGATCGTAGTTCACAAGGGTGCGGTTGGCCTTGGAGGAGGATGAGTAACAGGTCAATAAGCTCCAAACACCTGAGCCCAACAGGGGCAGCAGGGGTCATTCTGAGAGCCAAGGTGGGAAGGTTGGACACAGGCCCTGGCCACCTAAGCCAGCTCCATTCTCTTCACCACTGGAGCTTGGCCAGGTGCTCGAGTCAAAGAGGGACAACTGGGTCTTGAGAGCCACCTGACATGGGCTTGCCACTCTGAGCAAGGGGGCTCTGCTGGCTGAGTCTCAGCAGACCTGGTAGCATTAGGGCCATGGGAGAGAGGTGGTTGCCTCTGCCTTGAGACCTCACCCCAACCGCCAGACCATGAGCAGACCCAGGCAAGCCACCCTCTGGTGGCTCTGGTAGCCTCCTGTTCCCACCTTCTGCCCTCAAGGCCCTCTGCTGCTTCCCCTTCTTCACTATCCAATCTGCCCCACCTCCCCTGACCTTGACCATCCTCATGCCGTCTGCCCCTGCCCTAACTACCTGGCACCTGGCCCCTTGCCCCTCATTCTCCTATCAACTGCCTGCCTCCCCTCCCTGATATTGCACACCCCTGTTCACATCCTCCTACTCTTCCAGTATTCCTGCCCACCCAGTATCCCTGCTCCCCAGCCCCTCTGACCCCCAAGTCTCCCTGCCTACTTGGCCCTCCTATTCATCTGGCCCCTGTCCACCCAGTCCCTCTGCCCACCTGGTACCTTTACCCCAGTCCCTCTAGCAGTCTGGCCAGCCCCTCACCCAGACTCCTGCCTCTAGCCTCTTACCAAGCTGTCATGGATAGCCAGCTCCTGCTTGAGCAATGCCAGCTCCTTCTCCAGGTTCTTGACCATTCGCTGTCAGGACACAGAGTTTGGGGTAAGGCAGAGAGGCCACCCTGCCTCTTCCACATCAAGCCTACAATTCCCCAAACTATGGCTGGACATCTAGCCCCCACCCCCCAGGGGAAATCCAGGTGGTGTGATGCCAGCATCTGGACACAGTTCCCTCCCCACTAGTGACTTTGCTCCAACTGGGGTAAATTTAGGGTCACTGGGGGCCTCAATGGTCCCCTGGCCTCTGCTTCTTATAGCAGAAGAAATAGAACAAAGTAAGCACAGGCACCCAGAGGGCACACACCACCAATTCCCAGGAGCTTCAGGATATTTCCAGTCTACCAGGGTGATGGTCCCCTCTGCCTCCAGGATGTTTTCCATGCACAGGTGTACCTTTTACCCTCCTCCTTCCCAACTGCTGCACAAACACATTACTGTTCCCCGCTGATGATCATGTACATCACCTCCAATTTTTTTGATGCTACAAACAACACTGCACAGCACTTTTTTCCTTATACTTTGTTGTCTTTCTAGGTTTCTGTAGGATAACACAGCTCTTTGTGATCTGCTCCTACTCTTCCCCCTCAGCTCATTCTAGTCCTATCAAATTGGCACACGCCCACCTCTGCACAGCCTGTCCCCTCCGCCTGGGATACTCTTCCCCCAGGTATTGCCTTGGCTTATCTCCTGTACCTCCTTCAAGTCTTTGTTCAGAAGCTTCTAAATCAGGCACATTTCAGTCACCCCAGGTAAAACTGCAATCCCCTCCCCACCCCCACACCACTCTTTTCTCAAATCTTGCTCTAATTTTTTCATGGCACCTATCACCAACATTCCCTAGAGCAGTGCTATTTCATAGAACTTCCTGCAATGATGGAAATATTCTGTATCTGTGCCATGAGTTACATGTAGCTACTGAACGCTTGGAATGTCACTGGTGTGACCAAGGAAGTGAACTTTTAATTTCATTTAACTAATTTAAATAGCCCCAAGCAAGTAGCAGCTACTGTACTAGACAGTGGAGCTCTAGAACTTAACCCATTTCTTTATCTTTTTCTTTAATAAAAAATATTTTATGTATTTATTCATGAGAGGTACAGAGAGAGGCAGAGACACAGGCAGAGGGAGGAGAAGCAGGCTCCATGCAGGAGACCGATGCGGGACTCGATCCTGGAACTCTGGGACCAAGACCCGAGCCGAAGGTAGACGCTCAACTGCTGTGCCACCCAGGCGTCCCATTTTTCTTTAATGTTTAAAAAAAAATCTTTCAAGTGAAGTTATGCAGGCATGCCTCATTTCATTGCACTTTGCTTTACTGAACTTCCCAGATACTGCCTTTTTTTTTTTTTTTTTTTTTACAAGTTAAAGTTTTATGGCAACCCTGTGTCAGGCAAGTCTGTTGGTACCATTTTTCCAACAGCATTTGCTCACCTCATATCTCTGCATCATATCTGGGTCATTCTTGCAATATTTCAAACTTTTTCGTTATTATTATATTTGTTATGTAATCTGTGATCAGTGATTACGACTTGCTGAAAGCTCAGGTGACAGCATTTTTTTAGCGCTAAAGTATTATTTAAGCTTTTTATTCATTATTGTTATTTTTTGGCTCCCCAGTGTGGAGCACAACGTGGGGCTTGATCTCATGACCCTGAGACCAAGACTGGAGCTGAGATCAAGAATTGCTGGATGGTCAACCAACTGAGCCACCCAAGTGCTCCACTGATATTTTTTAAATTAAGGTATATACATGTTTTTTTTAGATACAATGCTACTGCACACTTCATAGACCACAGTATAGAGTAAATAGAACTTTTATAGGCACTGGGAAACCACAAAATTAATTTGACTCACATTGTGATAGTCACTATATTCTAGTGGTCTGGAACCGAATCCACAATATCTCTGGAGGTATGCCTGGATATTTAAAGTGTACAACACGATAATATGTATATATATATAGTGAAATGATTCAGTCAAGTTAATTAACATAGCTATTGCCTCACCTAGTAACCGTTTTTTTTTTATGTATGGTAAGAGTCGCTGAGATCTACTCTTCTAGCTATGTTATTAACTATAGTCACCATGTTGTACATTAGATCCCCAGAATTTATCTATCCTATAAATGAGAATTTGTACCCTTTGATCAACATCTCCCTTTCCTCAGTCCCTGTCCCCTCTCCTGGTAACCATGGCTCTACTCCCTGCTTCTATGATCTTTTAGTTTCCATGTATAAGTGAGATCATGTGGTATTTTTCTTTCTCTATCTGGTTCATTTCACTTGGCATAATGTCCCCCAGGTTCATTCATGTTGTTGCAAATAGCAAGATCTAGACTCACTTTTTTTTTAAGTTTATTTATTTAAATAACCTCTACCCAAAGTGGGCCTTGAACTCACAACCCCAAGATCAAGAGTCACATGCTTTCCCGACTAAGCCAGTCAGGTGCCCTAGACTCACTTATTTCTCATATTCATTCTCTCTCTCTCTGTCTCTCTCTCTGTGTCTCTCTCTCTCCCCCCAGCAGACTGTCAGCTCTTTGAGGACAGAAATGTTTATTTGTGTACTAACACTCCAAGTGCTTCAAAAAGTGTCCAGCACATGATAAGTGCTCTATAGACATTAGGTGAATGGATAAATGATATATTTCTAGAAACAGAATTGCTGAGTCATTTTACAGTTGAGAGATACTGCCCTAGAGTCTTTAAGATGAGAGGCACAAGGGATTTTATGTCGAGAACCTCTGTGAACAGGGCTTCCTTCAGGTGTCCAAACATGGCCACTGGAGGGAGCCCCTGACAATTGGATCCTGGAACTGGTGACCAAAGCTGTGACCAGTCTGCAGCAAAGATTGACAGAGAACCCTGGCAAGCAGGTGACTCTGTGGCAATTCAGGGACTAGGCCTGAGACTCAGATAACCAGGGTCCAAATCCTGGTTCTACCACTCTGGAAGCCCCTATGGTCTCTTTCAGGTAGGCCTCCTATGAAGTCTAAGGGAGAGTCTTGGTGGCTGGCCCCTCCTCCTCTCAGCTGAAGTATTTCCACTTTGAAAAATACATCATGCCCCAGATAAAAAAAAGTCTGGTTGCACTGTTGAGGACCTCTAGCTAGATGACTGTCCAGTGTGGTGCGGGGAGCCAGACTGAGATTTCTGTGCCAGTCAAGTGATGTGGGGAAACGTGCCATCAGCTCCCAGGGTAACCAGCCTCCATATCAGTAGGAGCTGCTTCTCCTAATGCCTGGCAGACTTAGTGGCCTCCAACTTGCTCCCCTGTACTGACTGGAGAGAAGCTGCTCAGAAACAAAGGGCTGGAGCAGCAGAGCCCCCCCCCCCCCCGGTCTTCCCCGCCACACACACAGAACAATCCTGCCTTACGGAGTCTTTTTCAGGGATAGGGGCACCTGGTGGCTCAGTGGTTGAGTGTCTGCCTTTGGCTCTGGTCATGATCCCAGGGTCCTGGGATTGAGACCCACATCACGCTCCCTGTGGGAAGCCTGCTTTTCCCTCTGCCTATGTCTCTGCTTCTCTGTCTCTCATGAATAAGTAAATCTAAAAAATAAAATAAAATAAAGATCAGAGACATTTTCTGGATGGAACCAATGCCTTGGAAACAGCACAGACTCAGGTCTAAGTTCCCTGATGGTCAGAGGTTTTCAGCATAAACAAAATGAGGATAATTCAGAAAGTTCTGTTTAAGAAGCCCACCAGGGGATCCCTGGGTGGCGCAGCGGTTTGGCGCCTGCCTTTGGCCCAGGGCGCGATCCTGGAGACCCAGGATCGGATCCCACGTCGGGCTCCCGGTGCATGGAGCCTGCTTCTCCCTCTGCCTGTGTCTCTGCCTCATTCTCTCTCTCTCTCTGTGACTATCACAAATAAATAAAAAAAATTAAAAAAAAAAAAAAAAAGAAGAAGCCCACCAGGCTAGAAGCAGCTCTCCATCCAGGAAGCTTCTCTAGTTGACACCCCCACCCCCCACCCTGTGGCCTGTAGGTGATACCTTCTCTCAGCAGAGAAGAATATCAAGTGTCTCTCTCTGCTGCCTCTTTGGGCACTAGGCTTGCAACTTTCACACCCCCTCACAGAATCGCAGACCACAGAGCAGGAGGGGCACTGGAGTTCATCAGTCCAACTTCCTAGTTCAAAGGTAAAAACTTCAAGAGTCTGAGGCTCAGAGTCTGAACAACTCACTACAGACAGCCGGTGGCAGAGGCGGATGGGAACCCAGTCTCCCCATCTTACAGTCAGCCCCACTGCCAAGGAAATTCCATGGAAGCTACCCCACTGCCTTGAACACAGGCATCTAGGCTGAAGATGACACTAGAAATAACAGAGGCGGCCTGGCTATAGTCTAGGGAAATTACCAAAGTAATTTCTCAGGTCTCTCTCAAGAACACACATTCATAAATGCTTATCATAAAGATAAACACAGTCACATCGGATGACATGGAGACTTGTTCGGCCAGGACTGACAATGCAGATTTCAGAACAAAAATTAAATGGAAGAGCATGGAAATCCTTGCTGTTTGGCACAATTCCTACCCAGCCTGGTTCACATGTGGCAATATGGTGGTCCCGAGCTCAGAGAACACCGAATAAGAAAATTATTTTTTTTAAAGATTTTATTTATTTATTCATAGAGATGCAGAGAGAGAGGCAGAGGGAGAAGCAGGCTCCATACAGAGAGCCTGAGGTGGGACTGGATCCAGGGTCCCCAGGATCAGGCCCTGGGCTGCAGGTGGCGCTAAACCGCTGCGCCACAGGGGCTGCCCCGAATAAGAAAATTAACAAAAATAAATAAAAGCTCCAAGCTACAGAAAAGCATAGCAAATAATGCCATGAAACCTGGGAAGACCACCCCCAAATCCAACTTTAAAAGCATGCTGCTGTATTGGCTTCAGGGTTTTTTTGTTTGTTTTCTGTTTTAAGAAATAAAACAAAACAAAAAAAAAAAGAAATAAAACACAGTAGATAAACATGAAGCCCCACTTTACTTCACTCCAAGTCCATTCCCCCTGACATCCCAGAGGGAACCCCCAGCTTTGGTTTGGTCTGTACTCCCATATATCCATTAATGATATTCAGCTTTGCTTTGCACTGTTTTAGACTCAGTGTAAATGACAGAGGCTATCATTTGGCCGGCTACAATCCCACTGGAGATCATCCATGCCCGCAGCTCGAGCCCTGGCTCCTGCCCTCCGTAACTCACTCAGCTACTCTCCTGTTAAAGGCTATTCATCACGGTTCCAACTTCTCACTACATACTAAGCAGTGTGAGCCCTGTTCTGCCCCAGGGGTGTTCACAACAAATATGAAGAATGCCTCCAAGCTGTCCACCCAGAAAGGGACACTGCTGACCTATACAAGTGAGTAGAGGACTAGCTAACAGCACCGTGTTAAGGGGTTTCTCTCCATTATCTTATTCTTCATGACATCTCTTTGAGAGTAGCTTCTGCTACTTCCCCAATTTATAGGCAAAGAAACAGGCTTAGAAAGAATAAGCATCTGGCTGAGGCTAGATAGCAGATGGAAGGAAAGAGCTCGTTTCCAGGTCAGCCTAATGTGGGGACCATAGCCCATAACTACTGTGCCAGTGGTTCTCAGTATGGCCCCAGCACAGCAGCAGCAGTAGCACTGGGGAACTTATTAGAAATGTCAATCCTTAAGCTTCACCACTCAACCAATGGAATCAGGAACTCTGCAAATGGGTCCAGTGACCTTTTCGAGAAGCCCACTTGTGGTTCTGATACCTGCTCATGTTTGAGAGCCACGGCTCTAACTTACTCCCCTCCTCAGGCTCCAAGCCATGGGTTAGCTCCATGGAGCCATAGGGACCATTAATTTTCCTCCAGGATTTAGAATCTGGAAAGTTTAACTGCTTTATCGTGAGCTTAAGACACACATATGCTCCTATCTCTGGTAACCGTGATTCTACAAGCATCCTAAAGGAAAGCCAAATTATTGGTAAATGAGTTTTGATTTTGTAAGATGTTGCCAAAATGCTCTCCAAACCAATTGTATCGATGGCACTCTGGCCAGAAACAGACAAGTGCTCCCGTCTCTGCACATTCTCACCGTCATTCTCCATTGTCGGAACAATTCTAATTTTTGCCAGTCTGAGGGTGGAATTTCACTAAGGGTTCAACTGCATTTCCCTGGTTGATGGTGATGCTAAGCATGCCTTCTGATTCAGCAGCTGTGCTTGCTTAGAGGGATCATACAGGCTGGGAGGAAAGAGGTTTTGTAGTGATAAAACCAGATGAATATGAGAGGTGGTCCTTACTTGCGTCTGGAACAGTTAGCTCTAAGGAACTCTCATATAGAAGCCCTGGGTAATCAGAAGCCCTGAAGCCTCACACATGAACTGGGTGGTAACCTGACCTAGCCCTCTCACCTGGGTGGCCCCCTAGGGGGTCTTCAGGGACCCTGGAGACTCTGGCCTGTCCAGGACTAAAACCACTGACAGAGGATTGCATGCGTATCTTTAGTTGAGGTGGCAAGGGAAGCCAGTCTTGTCTCCTCGGCAGCAAACCCACACACTTTCTCTACAGTGAGACTCTTGCCCACAAGCCCCTAAGTACCTCAGCATCATACTTCTCATTGATGGCAGGCTCAGTGGTGACCAGCTTCATCCTGCTGGCGAACCGCAGTGAAGACAGCTGAAAAACAGATCACAGACCTCTATGTCTTTGGCCAATTGCTGTGAATAGAGACATTTGCAAAGCAGGTCAAAGGAGTCTACCGGGAAAGATAAATCTCTGCATGTAGACATATTCCAAAGTGAAGTATGGGGTCTCCTTCTTGGGGGTTCCTCCCAAGTCCCTCTGGAGGGGCAGCCAGGCAGGGGTAATTATGGCTAGAAGCCCATGAGGCAGTCACATGAGTAGGCACTTGAGAAACAGCCCCAATGCTGTGCCCCTCTGCACTGTTGTTACATGAGAGGTGGAGGGCTGCTCCCTGGCAGCGGGGAACAGCCAGTGGTAGCACAAGGGGGCCCTGAGATCCCAGCCTCACATCATACTGGGCTGGCTTGGGGCCCTGAAAGGACTCTTCCTTCAAGCAGTCTGGTTTAGTGGTTAAGAACTCTGCTGTTGACCAACTTCTTCTAACTCCTCTGTAAGATTGGGGAAACCTGCCTCCCAGAGCCTGGGAGGCTAATGAAGAGGTCTGTGACATGTTTTTTTTTTTTTTTTTCCTTAAAGATTGTATTTATTTGACAGAGAGAGAAAGAGAGCACAAGCAGGGGTTGCAGGAGAGGGGGAGGTAGGTACCCCGCTGAGCAGGGAGCACAATATAGGGCTCAATCCCAGGTCCCTGGCATCATGATATGAGCAGAAGGCAGACGATTAGCCGACTGAGCCACCCGGGCGCCCCAGTCTGTGACATGTTCTATACAGAAATGGCTCACAGCAAGCCCTCAGGAGGAGACAGCTGCTTCTGTATGAGACTGGAATCAAGCTGTCTTGCTCCACACTCACCAGAAGTGTGGCCAGGACTCCCTCACTGTGTTTACTCCCACATATACATGCACTGTCAAGGAGTAAAGCAATATGATCCTTTCACAGGAACAGTGTTAACGGTTTAAAGCATTTGAAAAAGAGAAGCATTAGCTTCCACACTCCATTATGCCTTTGTCTCAAACCCCTGCGGCAACTCTGGGCTCTGCGGGCTCCTTCCTGGGTCACAAACCCCCCAGGAAGGCAGGTACCAGGAGACCTGCTTCCTGTGTGGTGACGACCTCAGAGGTGGGGACAAGGAGAGAGAGAGAGGGGGGCCTTCCACTGTCTTGGAGGACATTTTTCAACAAGGCAGTCGGAGGCCCAATTTTCATATGGTTCCTCTTGGGGTTCACATGTGCTTTGTTATGCTATGAGACTGGGAGGTTCCTGGAGCCTCCCTCTGGGGATGTTGCCTGTGCGTCAGCAGGAGCTCCCTCCTTGGCCTTCCAAGTCCCAGGACACACTCTCTGGACACAGGGATGGTCCCTAATGCAAGAAACTGGGAGGCCCTGCAGGAACATCTTGCCTTGCAGTGTGCCTGGAAAGGACCTATTTCACCGAAGTGGATTCTCCTGATGACTGCAGCTTGCCCTGAACATCTGCACTTGACAAAACAAAATATCTATGGAGAGCTTTCCAAATCTGCTTTATATATGATGTGTGGCCCTTCTGAGGAAGAAGGGAACCACTGCCAGGGTGCCCAGCTGTGTGAGCTCATGTGTGTCACTGCCTTGGCCATTAGCGCCAATCTGACTACCTCTGATTCTCATAAGCTTGTACCCTCCCAGGTCACCTGGGTCCTGCAGCTTGGTTAATCGCCCTGAGTCATAACTCTGGCCATAGCCCTCCCCTATCCAAACCCCAGGACACCCCAGCAACCAGCCAGAGCCAACCAGAGCCAAGGCGTCAGCCTGGCCACCGGGGCCCACGCAGCCTCCACAGTTTTTCTCTCCCCTTTTTTCCCGTGGCCTCCCCTGTGGTGGCCAGAGATTCCTGGCATGGCTCACACCTTCAGGCCCACAGTCCCCTCTGCCAGGAGCATCTTTGCTTTCTGTACTGCCTTTAACCCCAGACGGTTCAGGGCCCACCCTCCTCACCCCAGTTTGAGGAAGAGTCCCTCTTCCTCTGAAGGACTCCTTCATCTGGGCCGCTCACGTTCCTTAGGGCCATGGCAAGGAACCCTGAAGCCTAGGGCCACAGATAACTCACCTCTACTGAGCTGCTCTTCCCACCACCCCTCACCACCCTATACACAGCACATGCTTAGCACCTGTCAGCTCCTACTGGCCTTATAACCACAGCCTGGAACTCTGGTGCTTCTAAGATTTTTAATTGTATAATTATGAAGGACAAGAAATCAGCTATCCTTGGTCCCAATTCACAGGAACAGCACCCCAGGAAGCCTGGCCCTTGCCCTCTGTGTAACTCCTCACACAGGCCCCCACACTGTGCCTGCTTCCTGCCTTGTCTTTTCCTCAACACAGCCTCTGCCCCTTAGTACTTGGTATTTGGATTCTGCCCAGGCCTCCAGCAGCAAGTTTGGCTGATTCATCCCCTGGATCCTTTTCCTCCTGACAATGTCTATGGCTGATATGCCGGCTTAGCCAGCCTGGAGCCAGCCTTACCCAGCCCTGGAACATATGAGAAGGGATTCCAACTAGGTTGCATGGGCAGTCTTGACGTACCGTCTCTTCTAATTGGGAGGCTTCTCCATAGATGTTCGTCAAGAGGACCATATTGCAATTTCCTCCTGTGGAAAGCAGGACACGGAAAGGCCATAAACCATGTGGGTTTTCTGCCAAGAGATTCCTTCGAGGCTGGTGGAGGTCTGTTATGGATTGAGTGTTTGTGTCCTGTCAAACTTCTTACGTTGAAGTTCTACCCTCCTAAGTGATGGCATCTGGAGATGAGGCTTGGGGGAGGTAATCATGTTTAGATGAGGTCCGGAGAGGGTGAAGCCCCCATAATGGGATTAGTGGCCCTAAAAAAGAGAGAGAGAGAGAGACCAGAACTCTCTTTCTGGTCCCTCTCTCTTTCTTTCTTTCTCTCTGCTGTGTGAAAGCACCGCAGGAAAGCAGCCATCTATGAGCCAGAATCTTCACCAGGAACCATCCATGCTGAACTCCAATCTGGGGTCTCCAGCCTCCAGGGCTATGAGAGATAAATGTCTCTTGTTCGAGCCCCCCCATCAATGGTGTTTTGTTCTGGCCACTTGAGCTGACTCAGATAGGGTCAGAGGAGACACACCCCAGCATGTATAAGGCTGGAGAAGGGAAGGGAAGGGGAAAAGCCACTGGACATACCTAAAAGAGAAGCGAGGGCAAGAACTTGGAGCAGGGAGGGGCAGGGAGAGGGCTGTGGGCCAGGGCTTTGCTACTGGCAGCACTCAATTAATAAGCAGACACCCAAGACTGTGCCATCAGTCCCAACATGAAAACCTGGAGATACAAGGATGAAAAGACACAGCCTGCTCCTCTGTCAGGGAGGCTACAGGAGAAGAGAAGGCGGCATGGGTGAGGCCCACCACCTGGTCGTAAGGGCCGTGAAGGGTTCTGCCAGGTTTAGGGATGGGGGAAATAAGAAGGTATTCCCAGCAGTGGCAAAAGTTTAGGCAAAGGTTCTGAAGGACCAGCACAGCAGGCCGTGGGTGATGGAAGAGGGTACCACACATGCTTCTGCCTCTCCAGCTGTGTCTGGCGTCACTGTGAAAAGGCCGCCGGGAAGTGCATGCAACCGGAAGGGAGCCATTCTGTGATCACCAGCAGCAGCTATGCCAGGCCTGTCCCTCCTCCCTGGGGAACCAACCGCACCCTCACCTAACGAGTCCTTTAGGGCGTGGGTGAGCTTGCACTGCCGGAAGGGGATGTGGTCCCGCTTCTGGTCCCCGAGGGCAATGATGGCCTGCTCCAGGAATGACAGCGACTTGTTGATGTAGGTGGCTTCCTTCAGGACTCGGCCCTCAGACTACAAACCAAAGGTCAGTTCCACTCATCACATGGGGAAGCTGCCCCACCGAGAACACTGCAGGTGGGTGGCCAGGCCAGAACCTCCTAGAGCCAGCTCTTCTTCTCAGTGTCATGGAAATGTATTCCATCTCCCGCTAATACTAATACTCCCAGGAATGCCCATGCAAATATTCATGGGAGCCTTCACGTGAACATGAATACTTATGTGATTATTCATATGAATGCTCACTTAAGAGTGAATATGCAGGGATCCCTGGGTGGGCGTAGCGGTTTGGCGCCTGCCTTTGGCCCAGGGCACGATCCTCGAGACCCAGGATCAAATCCCACATCGGGCTCCCAGTACATGGAGCCTGCTTCTCCCTCTGCCTATGTCTCTGCCTCTCTCTTTCTCTCTGTATAACTATCATAAATAAATAAGATTTAAAAAAAAAAGAGTGAATATGCATAGGAATATTTGTGCAGATACTTGATAAATCATTCTGTGACTATCATACAGTTAAAAACACTTATATAAATGTACATAGGAGGGATGCCTGGGTGGCTCAGACACTTAAGTGTCTGACTCTTGATTTCAGCTCAGGTCATGATCTCAGGGGGGTGGGATCAAGCCCCTTGTTGGGCTCTGTGCTCAGTAAGGAGTCTGTCCCTCTCCCTCTGTTCCTCCCCACCTTCCTTCTCCCTCTCTCTCTAAAATAAATAAAATCTTTTTAAAAAATGCACATAGGAATGCTCACTGCATACTCCTGTGACTATGTATGCTACTACTTACACTCATATGAATATCTGAGATGAAATACTCACCAAAAGACTCATGTGAACACTCACCTGCATACACAGAGAAAGGCTAATACTAGCACAAAGCATTTTCTGAGCACTTACTGAGGGTTGAGTACCTTGCTAAGAATTTAGGGGCCATCATCTCATTTAATGTTTACAAAACACCCATTAGGTAGGAACTGCAACTGTGTTGCTGCTGGTTCATCTCTACAAATTCCGTCCCTCCAGCTCCACAGAGTCAAGCCTGTGTGCTCTACTGTGCTGAGCTGAGGACTGGGCTCTCAAATGCCCCACGAGGTACAGCCCATGTACACAGGCGCTATGCCGGCAACAGGGTTATGACTTGTTAAGGAGAATCCTCCTGCTACCCACTTACCCCAGACTTCTTTAGCCTTTCCGAGCCTGCTAGATCCACCAGGTTAATTTTGGAAGTGATATACTTTTCATCTGATAAAGTCCGTGAATGGGCCTATGAAACATTCAAACAGAGGTCAGATGTCACAGGGAGAAACTTCTGACAGAGCAGGCCCCATGGAATTCGGCCGCCCCTCCCAGGCTATTCAAGGAGCTCACACTCACCTCCACATAGATGGTAAAAATGCAGTGTGACCTGGATGAGTTTTTGTTCATCGTGTGGGAGGCTATAATCCTGTTGGTCTCTCCCTGAAGAGGAGGGAAAACATAGACATTTTGAAAAATTAAAATAATGAGGTGTTTGGTTGATTTTCATTTTTTAAAAAAGATTTTATTTATTTATTTGAGACAGAGAAAAGCACAAACAGGGGGAGGGGCAGAAAGAGAGGGAGAAGCTGCTCCCCTCTGAGCAGGGAGCCTAATGTGAGGCTCAATCCCAGGACTCTGGAATCATGACCTGAACTAAAGGCAGACGTTTAACCAACTGAGCCACCCAGGCGCCCATGTTTGGGTCATTTTCAACTACACCCAAAAGCTACACAAGTGATCTCATGTTACTGCAATCAGACCTTCCAGAGAAATCTCATTTATAAATTAGTAGAGGGGATCCCTGGGTGGCTCAGCGGTTTGATGCTTGCCTTCGGCCCAGGGCACGATCCTGAAGACCCAGGATCAAGTCCCGCGTCGGGCTCCCTGCATGGAGCCTGCTTCTCCCTCTGCCTGTGTCTCTGCCTCTCTCTTTCTGTGTTTCTCATGAATAAATAAATAAAATCTTTTTTAAAAATTGTTTATAAATTAGTAGAATGGCAGACCAACTGGGGGTCCAGACCTAGACCATCACCCTCCGCTTCGGATATGAGAATTTATAGATCTTTCTGTAAAGCAAAGTAGCAGTAAGAATGAAGAGTTCTAGAAATGTTCATGAATACCAATTCACAATCAATCTACATATTCAGTGATTAGGGGATGGTCTATACAATGGAATGTTATACAGCCAGGAAAATGTTGACAAATATTTTCTAATAATAGAGAAACACAGAATCCAAAATCATAGCAAACTAACTTCGACAGCACATTAAAAGGATCATATACCAGGGTGATGTGGGACTAACCCCTGGGATGAAAAGACAGTGCACCATTTGCAAATCAATCGATGTGGTGGGTAAAATCATATGATAGGACCACCTAAGGAATGCAAAAGCATTCACATAAGAAAGCATTCATACACAAGATGCTCAGAATGGTCACTTCTAGGTTCGGGCTTAGAGGTCATTTCTTTATTTTTTTCATTTTTAAAAAACATTTTATTTTTAAGTAATTTCCACACCCAATGTGGGGCTGAACTCATAATCCAGAGATCAAGAGCCCTGTGCTCCACCAACTTAGCCTGCCAGGTGCCCCCATTTGTTCTTTTTATATAGGTGTATGTTTTCATATTTTTACAGTGAACATGTTATTACTTTTTAAAAAATATTTTATTTATTTGAGAGAGAATGCATGTGTATGCATAGTAGGGGGAGGGGCAGAGGGAGAAGGAGAAGCAGACTCCCCACTGAGCAGGGAGTCCAACGTGGGGCTTGATCCCAGGACTCCGAGATGGTGACCAGAGCCAAAGGCAGATGCTTAACTGACTGAGCCACCTAGACATTCCAGTGAACATGTTATTACTTTTAAAATTTATGAAAAATGAATAATTTGTAGTTTTTTTTTTTAAAGATTTTATTTATTTATTCATGAGAGACAGAAAGAGAGAGAGAGAGAGAGGCAGAGACACAGGCAGAGGCAGAAGCAGGCTCCATGCAGGGAGCCGAATATGGGACTCAATCTGGGTCTCCAGGATCAGGCCCTGGGCTGAAGGCTGCACTAAAACTGCTGAGTCACCCAGGCTGCCCAATTATTTGTAGTTTTAAAGGGACAGCAGGCCCTGGTCTCTAATTCACAGGATTGGGTGCTATGACCAAAATACACTTTAAAATGGTGGAAATGGCTGTTCTTAAGAGAAAAAGGTCCTTGTGGGAGGGACTCCAGTCTCCTTAAAGGCGCCAGAGAAATGCTCTGAACAAGTCCCAAAATGGTGACAACAGGGCCCCTTGGGGAGAGTGGAACACCTGAAGAGGAGGGAAAGCCCTAAGCTATGGAGCAGACCTGGCTGCCCCCCTTGCTCACCCCTGTGGCCATGTCTCCTACAGCTTCTCACTATCACTTGTCCTATAAATTCAGTGACATTGTGAAGGGTATATGGGTCCCCTCTTTGTGAACTGCCCTCTCCCCTTGTCTTTTTGGCTTCCACTAGGCAATCTCTGGTGGCCTGAGAAGTGCAATCCCCTCCACGAAGAGTTCTTTGCTAACTCGTCTTACGTGGCATAGCAGTCTAGGAGACATCTATGTGACCTTTCTTCCCTTTACCTGAGGTAGGACTTGCATGGTGGCTTGACAGCTATGCAGCTTACCCCAGATCCCTTCCTGGTTTGTTGACACAGGAACTTCCCTTCATAAAATCTTTGCACATTTAATCCCATCTCAGCAACTGCTTCTCAGACAATGCAGACTAACATACATTGAAAAGCCTGCTGAATAATAGACTGACGATTGACTTCTCACTACTAACAATGGAAACCGTAACTTTGCAGTAATATCTTTAATATGGTAGAAGCAAATGCCGAAATAGAATTTTACAGCCAGCAAAAATATCTCAATAAACAAGAAACTTGGTATCAACTTGCTCACTATAAAGAATGTATAACAGAAAAAAAGGAAAACATTCTCCAGAGGAAGGTTATGGAGAAAAAAAAGAAAACGCAATGAAAGTGGTAAATATGAGGGTACATATAAAAGAATATAGACTATATAAAACAATAATGATGCCTCTGTGGAGTCAAAAACCAAAAACATAACAGACAAGGCAACAATCCTAAGATTCCTATGGAATCCAGGAGGAGGGGAAAGGTTTTTATGAATTTTACATTTTGAGAAGTCTTATTTTTAAATATTTGACTTTATTTTATTCTTAAAAATATTTTATTTATTTATTCATGAGAGACACAGAGAGGGCCAGAGACACAGGCAGAGGGAGAAGCAGGCTCTATGCAGGAAGCTCAATGTGGGACTCGATCCCAGACCCCAGGATCACACCCTGAGCCAAAGGCAGACACTCAACCACTGAGCCACCCAGGTGCCCTGTGTTGTAATTATTTTAAAATTGAATATTTAGGGACACCTAAATAGTGGCGTCCCAAGTGGAAGGAAAGGTTTCAGGTAAAAAATAAATACTGTCAGATCACCAAGACGGAGTTATGATGAAATAGAAAATATGTACAGAACAATTATTAGTATGGAGATTGAATCAGTAATCAAAAATCTTTCAACAAAGTCCAGGATCGGATGACTTCGATGATGAATTCTATCCATGGATTTTTAAAAGAAAATTCTTTTATATACTCTTTACATGAAAAGGCAAAACAAGGGCACCTGGGTGGTTCAGTCCATTAAGTATCTGCCTTTGGCTCAGTTGTGATTCCAGGGTCCTGGGATGGAGCTCCGCATCAGGCTCCCTGCTCAGCCAGGAGTCTGCTTGCCCCTCTGCAACTTCCCCTCTTCCTCCCTGCTGCTTGTGCTCTCTCTCATTCTTACTCCCTCTCTTGCTCTCAAATAAATAAATTTATTTTTTTAAAAAAGTAAGCCAAAACAAAAAATTTACACAGTTAACCTAAAATCTAGAATTTTTGTTCATCATATAACACAGAGAGAAAAAAAAGCCACAAGAAATATAAGATATTTGCAATAGATATAATTGAAAAATAATTAGTTTTCAGAGTATATAAAGAATTCACGCAGACAGGTAAGAGAAAGAAAGAAAGGACATCTGTAAAGAAAACAAAAGACAGGAAAAGGGAAACCCAAATGGTCAATAAACACACGAAAAGGTCCTTAATTCGATTAGTAATCAAAGATGATAACAGAAGACCATAGTGGGAAACACCACACACCAGACCCAGACAGATTGGTCAAAATTTTAAGATCAATATACTCAGGATTCTGATAACCTGCTGTGGGAATGTACTGTTACGGAAAAGAGTTGGCATTACCTGAGAAAACTTAAGACACACATACTCAACCACCCAAAATTTCAGTCCTAGAAAAATTTGTGCTGTGTGCACCAAAAGATAAACAAGAATCTTCCCCGTGGCATTGTTTGAAATATCCCCCAAATTAGGAAAACCCAAATGTCCATCAGTAGTAGGGAGGATAACTAACTCGTGATATATTCACCCAATGTAATACAATGATGATGACAATTAAAAATATACAGCAAGAATGCAGATGAATTTCACATAAAAAGTAGATAAAAGGAAAAAGTAATAAGAATTCATCTTATGTGATTTCTTTCATATAACAAATTTCAAAAAAAATAAATAAAGCTGTTGGAGGAAACAAAGGTGGTAAAGCTAGAAAGAAAACCAATGAAATGATCACAAGAGAGTGGTTACTACTAAGGGTATGAATATTAATTCATGATAAAAATTCTTCCCGAACTTGGACCTTCTTTAACCTGAAGCCACCAAAAGTCTATAGCAAACATCATTAGTCATGGTGAAATGTTAGGAGCAACAATAAAACAAGAATACCCTACTGCTGCCTCCTGGGACACTCTCCTGCCTGCAGATGCAAGGGCTCTGGGTGTAAATCACTCCTGAGGACATTTATGTGACTTTTCTTTTTTTTTTTTTTCTTTTTTTTATTTATGATAGCCACACAGAGAGAGAGAGAGAGAGGCGGAGACATAGGCAGAAGGGAGAAGCAGGCTCCATGCACCGGGAGCCTGATGTGGGATTCGATCCCGGGTCTCGAGGATCGCGCCCTGGGCCAAAGGCAGGCGCTAAACCGCTGCGCCACCCAGGGATCCCGACTTTTCTTTTTTTAAGATCTTATTTATTTATTCAAGAGAGAGAGAGAAAGAGAGGCAGAGACATAGGCAGACGGAGAAGCAGGCTCCCTGTGGGGAGCTCAATGTGGGACTCAATCCTAGGACCCTGGGATCACACACTGAGCCAAAGGCAGATGTTCAACCACTGTGCCCCCCATGTGACTTTTAAAAAAAAAACTTTTATAGGGACGCCTGGGTGGCTCAGTGGTTGAGCATCTGCCTTTGGCTCAGGGTGTGATCCCGCAGTCTCAGGATCAGGTCTCACATCGGGCTCCCTGCATGGAGCCTGCTTCTCCCTCTACCTCTGTCTCTGCCTGCCTCTCTGTGTCTCTCATGAATAAATAAATAAATGCTTTAAAATTAAAATAAAAATAAAGAAGTTTTATTGACATATAATTTAAATAGCATAAAATTCTCTGCTTTAAGTATACAATTCAGTAAACAAAAAAGTATAATTCAGTGATTGTTTTTAGTAGATGTATAGATTTGTGCAACCATCACCACAATCCTTTTTTTTTTAAGATTGTATTCATTCATTCACGAGAGACACACAGAGAGAGAAGCAGAGACACAGGCAGAGGGAGAAGCAGGCTCCACGCAGGGAGCCCGATGCGGGACTTGATCCTGGGACTGTGGGATCACACCCTAAGCCAAAGTCAGCCGCTCAACTGCTGAGCCAGCCAGGTGTCCCCATCACCACAATCCTATTTTAGAAATGTGGAAACATCACTCCAAGAAGTTCCCTGGGCCCAACTACAACCATTTCCCATTCCTTCCCCTGGGCAACCACTAACCTGCTTTCTCTAAAGATGTGTCTACTGGGACATTTCAAATGAATGGAATCATACGTATGGATCTTTTGTGTTTCTTTTACTTACCCTTTTAAAGATTCATCCATATTGTAGCATATATCAGTACTCCATTTCTTTTTATTGCTGAATAGTTTCCCATTGTATGGATGTACATTTTGTTTATCCATTCACTAGGTGATTTTTTTTCACTAGGTGATTGATATTTTGATTATTTCCAGTCTGGCTATTATGAATAATGCTGCTATAATATTTGCCTAGAAGTCTTTGTGTCAACCTATGCTTTTGTTTCTCTTGGGTAAATAGGGATAGAATTGCTAGGTCCTATGATAAAATTAGTATTTAACTTATTAGGAAACTGCCAAAATGGCTGCACCATTGTACATTTCAACAACAATGTGTAAGAGTTCCAACCTATATGACTTTTAAAAGAATAGCATATGCTGGGGAATTTTTGGATTTGTAAGAGCTCTTATACACTAAGGATGTTAATCCTTATTTTTTCCTATACTACACATGTTTACAATTTCATGTTAACTGAAAAAAAGGACAATTTCAACTATGTTAAAAAATTGTGTAGATGGGGGTGGTGGTGGTAAGACAGGAAGGAAATAAGCCAAGATATACATTATTGTTGCTGTTTGTAGGAAACAGGCAAGTGAATTCTTTTTCTGTTTCAGTATTTTTTTCTTTACTATCTGAACTTGCTAAATGAGCAAATATTAATATTCATTCTGATTATCAAAGTAAGTAAAAAACTAAGAAAGAGGAAGGGAGGAAAAGAAAAAAAGAGAAGGAAGGAGGGAGCGTAGGAGAGAAAGAAGGAAGGAGCCCTTAGACTTGCTCATCTCACCTCAAAAAGGAGGCTGAAGGCATCTTCCTCCTGACTTGTAAGGTGGACTGATAAGCCCTTAATGAAGACCCCTTGAGGGTTTTCCACAATGGTCATTGGTGTGACTGATGGTCCAACACAGGGCAGAGTAGACAGGAGATCAAATAGACTTTCATTGTAGATTTCCAGGTAGGAAACACGCACAGTGATGGCATGTGTGGGGCGTTCTTCGATCATCCTAAAAACCTAGATGGGATATTGGATGGCAGTCACCAAGAGCAAAACTCCAATGACCAGCCAGTGTTAGGAGAGTTCTGACTTCAGCAGAGAACAAGATGTACAATGAAAAAAATCTTTGCCCTGAGACACCACCTGGGTGGCTCAGTCAGTTAACTGTCTGACTTTGGTTCAAGTCATGGTCTCAGGGCCCTGGGATGAGCTCCACATCAGGCTCCTTGCTCAGTGGGGCATCTGCTTCTCCCTCTCCCCCTGGCTCTCCCGGACCTTGCTCACGTTTTCTCTCTCTCTCTCTCTTTCTCTCTCAAATAAATAAATAAAATCTTAAAAAAGAAAAAAATCGGGACACCTGGGTGGCTCAGTGGTTGAGCGTCTGCCTTTGGCTCAGTGCATGATCCCGCAGTCCTGGGATCGAGTCCTGCATCAGGCTTCCTGCATGGAGCCTGCTTCTCCCTCTGCCTGTGTCTCTGTCTGCCTCTCTCTGTTTCTCATGAATAAATAAAATCTTTAAAAAATCTTTGTCATAAAAGAATTTGTAGTCTAGCTGGCATGATGGTCATCATCATCAACAATTACTAGTATTAAGTCCATTGAGTGATACTTACGGTCATGTAGTTTTTTAAGGCCTGACTTAACAGGTTGCACAGTCCCCTGACATGATGAATGGAAAGGACTCTGGGGTGCAGATCCCTTATTTTATGGGGTCTCACTATATATAAGCCTCTTTCACAACTATTATTTAATTCCATTCTCAAAATTCCTCTGTGATTGAAGCAGGGCAGGGGGCTATGCCCATCTGTTAGAAAGCTCCATGAAATGAAATTGTTTGCCTGTGGTCACTCAGCTAGTAAGAGAAGCCAAGACCAAACTCAGCCTTCCCAACTGTTAATACCCTCCCTGGTACTTATGGCCAGGTGACTTTGGACTGGTCTTTCCCCTTCTCTGGACCTTAACTTTCTTAACTGTCAAATGCAGGGGAAGGTTGGGCTGGATGATCCCCTGAGGCTCCCACCTGGCTCTAACAGTCCAGGTATGTGCTGTCCAACATGGTAGACACTAGCCACAGGTGGCTGCAGAGCACTTGAAATGTGGCTGATGCAACTGAGGAACTGAATTTTAAATTTTATTTAATTGTAATTAATTTGAATTTAAATTTCAAAGTGGCTCCAAAATTCAGTTACTGGTAAACTTTTCAGTATGTTTGGAATAACTTGGGTTTATACTTTTTCAATGGTAAATTTTATGAAATCTTTTTTTTTTTTTTAAAGATTTTATTTATTTATTCATAGACACAGAGAGAGAGGCAGAGACACAGGGAGAGGGAGAAGCAGGTTCTATGCAGGGAGCCCGATGCGGGACTTGATCCCGGGTCTCCAGGATCACACCCCAGGCTGCAGGCGGCGCCAAACCGCTGCGCCACTGGGGCTGCCCAATTTTATGAAATCTAAATACAGATCCAGTATGCCTGGTATGTATTTAGTGTCTAACTTGAAATGGGCCATAAGTGTAAAATACACACTGCAAAGACTTAGTATGAGAAAAATAATGTAAAATACCTCAAGGATTTTCATATCGACCACATGTGGAAATTATATTTTGCATATATGGAGTTACATAAAATACATTCTTAAAATCAACTTCACCTGTTTTTCTTCTTAAACTGTGGTCATGACAAAACTCAAAATTGCAAGTCTGACTTCCATTATATTTCTACTGGGCAGCACTGGGCTTGACTATTGAAGTCTAAGATGCTGAGATCCTGAAGCTCTAACAGTGGGGCACAAAGGATATTGCTTCACAAATTAGAGCATGAGTGGTTTATTCACTAGAGGGTCATCTCCATTTCTTATAAGACACAGCTCTAAAATCTCAAAACGCTTTTGGGGAAAAGCCCTTTGCCTCCTACATCCTAAAAGAGGGTCCTCCCAGAACTCCAAAGGAAGGCCCCTCTGTCCTGTCTTCAGAGTTCCCAGACCCCCAGGGCTGACAGCCCTGAAAGCTCACATTGTGCCCTTCTTCTTCCGTTTGCTCTTTCTGGGGCTGAGGTGGTAGAAGAAGCCAGAGCAGGCCAGTAGGGAAATTCTGCAGGAGTCTATATCCCCCTCATTAAAACAAGGAAGGGGGGATCCCTGGGTGGCGCAGCGGTTTGGCGCCTGCCTTTGGCCCAGGGCGCGATCCTGGAGACCCGGGATCGGGTCCCACGTCGGGCTCCCGGTGCATGGAGCCTGCTTCTCCCTCTGCCTGTGTCTCTGCCTCTCTCTCTCTCACTGTGTGCCTATCATAAATAAATAAAAAAAATAAAACAAGGAAGGAACACGATTAGGACCTCCAAATTTTCTGTGATCCAAACTATAGGATCACAGATCAGCGCAGCAGCAAGAGGTCAGTTGGCGTGTCCAAATCCCTCCTTCACAAATGAAGAAACTGGCTCCACATAAGCTTGGGTCAGACTTTGAAACTTCGGTTTCCTGAGGCCCCTGTACCCTCACCCCTGCAATGCTTATCCTGTCTTCAATAGCAGGCCTGAGGTCGGCAGCAGCTGTGGTAGAGAGGGGACCTTCTGTGGCACCCCACCTGTGGGCCCGCTCTACCTGCTGTAGGGCACGAGGAAGGATCCCCCGGTGCTTGTAATTCTCGGTTGTCCCTGTCATGGTGTATGTCTTGCCAGCTCCTGTCTGCCCGTAACACATGATGGTACCTGCAAATATTTGGAAGCACGTCTTGGTAATGTCCAGGAAAATAGCTCCAAGGATAGCTCTCTTATTCCCCAGTATGTCTGGTGCCAGCCTGACCCCTGGTGTGAAGGTGGCCATCAGAAGCAGCCATGGACCTGAGGAATTCCTGCCATTGGAGGTGGGTGGGCAGGGAAACAGATATAAGTGGTCAAAACAGAGACTGCTGCTCTGAATTTGTGCCCCATGTAATGCTCTACTGCTCCCTGTGCCAAGAGAAGATCTGACCCTAGAGCTTCCGAGCAGAGCAGGGAATCCCAGGGAGCAGAACTGGCCATTTTCCTAATCAGGTGAGGTGGGAGATAGGAACACTGAACTGCAGCTCTTCTTTAGCAAAGCCATGAACTGCCAGAGTCTCGGGTGGAAGCCTCACTGGAGCTGGCCAAGCAGGAGGCCAGAAGAGCTTTCAAAATCCCTGGAGGCGGGGGGGGGGGGGGGGGGATCCCTGGGGAAGAAATGGGCATGGGAAGGAAACTTCCTGTTAATGGGGAAAATCCTCTGTAGAATGCAAGCTCCCACAGGATTAAACAGGGCTGCTAGTTGGTCCCATGCCACTTTTGAAACATCATCATGATGGGTCCTGATCTGGTCCCACCACCCTCTTCAGGAAGACTTCCTCTTGCACCTCTAACATCTATGGGGTCTACTCTACCATCACCACTAGGCTCTGGGACATGAACTATGCTATCATCCTGGGCTCCCATTCCCCTCTGCCCTTCCTCCTGGTTTGGCCATCCTGAGCCAGACCCATCCCAAACGCTGCTTCGGGGCAATGCTGGACCGTGGAAATCAGCATTTGCCTTCACCACACCAATCCTCTAGTTCCTGGGGTTGGTTGGTAGGTTTTACACAAGGGGCTCTAACTCAGCATGTAAGCTGAGGTCAGAAACAGTGTCTACTGGGGTGCCTGGGTGGCTCAGTTGGTTAAGTGCCTGCCTTCAGCTCAGATCATGGATCTTAGATTTAGCCCTCTGCTCAGCAGGGAGTCTGCTTCTCCCTTTTCTGCTGCCCCTCCCCCAGCCCTTATTCGCAAGCATGCTCTCTCTCAAATAAATAAATAAAATCTTTTTTTCAAAAAGAAAGTGTCCACTAACACAAACGTGTAGGAAGAAGTCACTGCATTTGGGACTCAAAGCCCATTTATGATTCCACAGCACCCAGGGCCCAAGACTCTCAACCTTCTAGGCCTTCTCAGTTGCTCTGTCTTTACCTCCTCGGGGACATATGCCTTCAGGGTCAATGAAGACCACAGCTATGTATCTCAAGCGGGATACATTACAATGTGTGGGCATCAACCCTAAACAGATTTTTTTTTTTTTTTAAAGATTTCATTCATTTGAGAAAGAGCGCAAGTAGGGGGAGCAGCAGAGGGAGAGGGAGAAGCAGGCTCCCCATTGAGTAGGAAACCTGATGCGGGGCTCGATCCTGGGACTGCCTTCTGCCAACCTGACTGAGCCACCCAGGTGCCTCCCTACACAGACTTTTTAACAGAAGACCTAAAACTTGCAGATAGGGAGCATTCTAGTCACATTGGCAAAGTTTACAAATTGTGATATATCTTTTCTACAGACTTTCAAATTTTCAAGCAATCTTAGACTGAATTAGTTTGTAAAAATTTCCCAATAAAGCTGCTTGTAATTTGTTAAGGCAATCCAACTCTACTCCATTTTTCTGTGCTATATGTAAATAACCCCATACTGGAATAGGAAGAGTGACTGATTTCGCCAGTAGAATGAATGAAGTAGCTCCTACCAGGTAGCCAAGAGAAAACTATTTGAATTCAATCAAATTCATAAGGAAACTATCCTCAAAGCTAATATTTGAGAGATTTGGAACAGGATAATAGTTCAATCCCCATGACCTATGGAGAGCCACAGCCTTCCTATCTTCCTAAGAAGGCAGGATCCCAGAACTTTGGATCAAGTCATGGCCACAATATCACCAAGCAAATAATCAGTTTTCCACCATAAGAATATGGAGATAGACAAATAAGCAATCAGAAGTTAGCATGTGAGGTTATCTTTTATTCTAGTCACCATAAAACACTTGCATCTCTTCCTCCAGGAAGGGTTCTGCGGGTTCTTACGTAAAACAACTATCAATTAACTAAATTACCATTGTATCCATCGAGAGCCTGAGCAACCACGTCCTTTGCCACTGTCTCATACACCAAGTCCTGGGAGGCATTGTGGAGAACTCCATCCAGCTTGAATGACCAGTCTGTCTGCTTGTTATTGACAACTCCTTTCTGAAGATCTTTTTTTATATGAATATCAATGCTCTAAAAAGAGAGGAAAAGAGAGAGTGAGCTAGTTTTTAGGAAACCAGTATGAAAAACTCACTGCCAGCTGAGGCCTGACTTGGAAAAGAGAGAGGAAGTGAACTTTAGGAAGAATAGGTACTTCCACAAATGGGCCAATAGTCTAATGATTTCTTTGAGATGGGAGAGGGAAGATCCTGCAGGGAAGCCACACAACCCTCAAGGCGGAAGGATCAGGAGACCGAAGCACCTCCTAGTTTCAGGACTTGTCACCTTAGATTAGAGGGTACTATTTGTCTCTGTTCCCCCATGTATGAAATAGGGGGAGTGGGTGTCAAGAACATTCACCATGTTTCTACTAAACAAGCTTTAGACACATTCATTAAGCACAGTGAGGTCTTGAATTAGGCCAGAGAGAACAGTGGGGACACAGGTCTGGGATTGAGCCACATCTTTAACATACTATAGCCCACTGTGAATAATGATGAATTAATAGCCACAGAAGAGGCTCTTCTTGGCTTCTCAGACTTAGTTCCTCACTGGTACTACAGCAAATTAAGGGTGCCTACCCATTTGTAATTTAGATGAACAGATTAAAAAAAAAATTTAGGGATCCTTGGGTGGCTCAGCGGTTTGGCGCCTGCCTTTGGCCTAGGGCACGATCTTGGAGTCCAGGGATCGAGTCCCACGCCGTGCTCCCGGCATGGAGCCTGTTTCTCACTCCTCCTGTGTCTCTGCCTCTCTCTCTCTATGTCTATCACAAATAAATAAATAAATAAATCTTAAAAAATATATTTTTTTAGAACCCTCCAGAGCAAGCCATTATGGCAGTAGCTGGTTTAGGAACACATTATGTTAGGTCAGTGGTAGGTTTCAGTCTTCACAATGGGGACTTCTGATGTAAAGAGAGTCTTCTTGGAACTTTATACTAGATGCCCTAATTCAGGAGCCAAGACACAGCCATATGCAGAAAAAGTAAGATCAAGAAAAAGAGGCTTGGTCCATCCACACATTAAATGCTCTGTGCTTCTGTGTTCATTGAAAATGTGTCCAGCAAGATATACTTCACAGGGCTATACGTGAGTTTTTTTCTGACTGCCAGGACTTGGAAAGCCTGGGTAGTTTGCTATTGAATTCTTCCCTTAAAGAATGTCTCCATGTTGCCCGGAGGAGATTCACAGCTGTTTGCTGAATGAAAACATAGGGCTTTCTCAACCTGTCCCAAGCCTGTCATGGGCTTCAAAAAGTTTGTCAGGATAGTGATAAAGGCAAGGGGATGGATCAATCTTCCCAGTTTTTCAGATAAGAGTTTTTCCCACTGGTTTGGCAACTTTAACAGTTATCGACTTAGGACATTCTTACTGGATGCCCCCCTGCCCCCCCCCCCAGGGGAGTGGTGGTTATATAAAAGCAGATCTGATCACCAGAAAGTTTTGTGTGGACAAATGTCAGTTTTTATGTATCAGATATGAGGATGAAGGTAAATCTATTAATCAAAAATACAATTAAAAATGGGAACTTCAGGAGTTTCCTCATCAGAAGCAATTCAGAGGGAGGGGTTTGGACTTGTTGGGACTCTGAAGTCCATCTCAACTTTTATCAATTCTGTCTCAGTTCTTTTTTTTTTTTTTTTTTTTTTAGATTTTACTTATTTATTCATGAGAGGCACACACACAGAGAGAGAGAGAGGCAGAGACACAGGCAGAGGGAGAAGCAGACTCCATGCAGGGAGCCCAATGTGGGACTCAATCCTGGGTCTCCAGAATCATGCCCTGGGCCGAAGGCAGGTGCTAAACCGCTGAGCCACCCAGGGATCCCCAACTTGGTTCTTTTTTTTTTTTTTAAGATTTATTTATTTATTTACTTACTTACTTACTTACTTATTCATGATAAATAGACATAGAGAGAGAGAGAGAGAAGAAGGCTCCATGCTGGGAGCCCGACGGGGGACTCAATCCCGGGACTCCAGGATCATGCCCTGGGCCAAAGGCAGGCGCTAAACAGCTGAGCCACCCAGGGATCTCCCCGTCTTGGTTCCTAAAGGATGTTTAGAGACAGGGTCAAGTTGTAGCAAGGTGGGACAGAGAGGGGCAGGCCAGTGAAGACAAGCATGTTCCACTTACTTTGTTGTCATCTCCGTATTTGATCATCTCATGAGCAAAGTCATCGGTGGGTTTGACACGGACGAATGCGTGAACTTTTTTCCTAGTACCCATTCTAGCTAAAAAGAAGAGAACAGTGCAACTTTCAGTGGTCATCATCAAGTGACAAGGGGAGATATCATACATTAAGATCAGAACAGAGTGAGATGCAGTCTGTGTTTTCCTATCCCACAGACAGCCAGTCTTCCTTTTTACCCCTTAGCATGTCAGTGCTCTATCCACAGGACACTGCTCTCAACATGTATAGGCACTTCCTACTTTACAGGCTGACTCATCAATTCCCACCAATGGCTCCCTAAGAGACAAATATACAAGACAAAAAGAATGCTCCCTTTAGTGGTCTATATAATCTTAGATGTATTATTCCCTAAAAATGTTCTGTAACTGAGTCCATTCATGCTTTGCCTCATTCGTTATATTTTTCTCAAAAATTTTAAAAATTGGAGGTGCCTGGGCAGCTCAGTCGGTTAAAGGTCTGACTCTTGGTTTTGGCTCAGGTCATGATTTCAGGGTCATGAGGAGCCCCATGACTGCCTACACAGCTCAGAGTCTGCTTGAAATTCTTTCCCTCTCCCTCTGCTTGCATGCTTGCTCACTCTCTCAAATAAATAAAATCAGGGCAGCCCGGGTGGCTCAGGGGTTTAGCACCACATTTGGTCCAGGGCGTGGTCCTAGGGACCTGGGATTGAGTCCCACATCGGGCTCCCTGCATGGAGCCTGCTTCTCCCTCTCTGTGTCTCTGCCTCTCTCTGTGTGTGTCTCTCATGAGTAAACAAGTAAAATATTTTTTTAAAAATCATTTAACAGGGGATCCCTGGGTGGCTCAGCGCTTTGGCGCCTGCCTTTGGTCCAGGGCGCAATCCTGGAGTCCCGGGATCGAGTCCTGCATGGGTCTCCCAGCGTGGAGCCTGCTTCTCCCTCCTCCTGTGTCTCTGCCTCTTTCTCTCTCTCTCTATGTCTATCATAAATAAGTAGATCTTTTAAAATAAAAAAAAATCATTTAACATTCTTTTTAAAAATTGAATTGCATAACCAAATGATAATAAATCTCATATTTTATTGGATATTAGTCTCATTGGTGAAATCATAAGAGGCCCTCTCCTAAGAGAGCCTGTGTAAAAATATTTAATACTAATTAGACAGAAAATTTTGGTTCCAGCACTGACATAGAGTGGAGAAGCAAAGAGGGTTATTAAACAGAAGGAATGACTATGCTATGTTTATTGCTTTGAGGGGAATTTAAAACTAAGCTCTTCAGGTGCCTTTTATACAATGAGAATAAAAAAATTAAGTATTGAGAGAGAATGTCAAGAGCTCTAAGGAAAGCTAAGGGAAAAAATCAATCTGTAATCATCATCAATTGTATTAAACCTATTTAAGTATACTAGAAAACAAGAAAAAGTCTATGAAAATATATTTAACCTCATTGTTTGAAACTATTGGGGAAATACAAAACGTATTTGTATTTAACAAAATACAATTTTAAATTGTTCAGAGAGGAAACATTTCTAATTTTACATATAAGTTTCCCTAATATCCTATATATTGGCAAATTGAATTTAAATAAAATATTTTTAAAAATAAGTTTCCCAAATATCAATCTAATATTTTTTCTTTCCTTTTCTTTTTTTAAGATTTTATTTATTTATTTATTCGTGAGAGACAGAGAGAGAGAGAGAGAGAGAGAGGCAGAGACACAAGGTAGACAGGGAAGCAGGCTCCATGCTCCAGGATCCCGCAAAATATTTTTAAAAAACTAATTGTTAAGACATTTACTGTAAAGAAAAAGTCATGCATGACAGGGATTTCTTCTCCAAATTACAGTTAATTATTTTACTTTTTAAAAAAGCACATTAAACAAAGAATATTAACATTTTACGTGTTATTATCTAACAACATTACATGAATGTTACCTCATAAAAATGACTGCAGATTTCAAAAATATTAATGTTCCTCTACGTCTAAATACAACTTGCAATGACCATTAGATTTCCTATTATAATCATATTGTCATCAATCGTATTAAGTATCTCTATAGAAACAAATTAAAGGGATCCCTGGGTGGCGCAGCGGTTTAGCGCCTGCCTTTGGCCCAGGGCGTGATCCTGGAGACCCGGGATCGAATCCCACATCAGGCTTCCAGTGCATGGAGCCTGCTTCTCCCTCTGCCTGTGTCTCTGCCTCTCTCTCTCTCTCTCTGTGACTATCATACATAAATAAATTAAAAAAAAATTAAAAAAAAAGAAACAAATTAAATAGACAGTTCCTGCCCTTTATTTACAGTTTCAATGACATTGACAAGTGAAACCCTAACCATTACAAGCCCTTCAGATGTCAAATCAAATAAGCAAACATGTCACTTTCATATTTGTCTACTGTAGAGCTGTGTCCACTTGTTACATTCCCTAAGTAATTATTTCACGAAGTCTTTTCACAGCCATTATGGGAACATTCAGACTTTTTGATTTTTAGAAAAATGAGTCTGAAAGGTATTCAGGTGATCAAGGATGATGGCTTATCCAATTTCAGTTCTAAAATTTTTGTCTGCAAAATTGAACTTAAATACAAAGCCACAGATAGCTCTAACATGGATCCCAAACTGAGGAAATTGAAGAGAAAATCTTAATTCCAAATTCACTTTGATCTAGGCTATTGGGAAGTTGCGAGTGGCGGAAGGTGTGTTTTGACTCAAGCAAATTTACCATCAATCTCTAAAGTTCTGGGAACCATTGCTCACACCAGTCTGAGGGCCCAACCTCCCACCCTAGATGCCCTCCAAAAGAAATCAGCCCAGATGGCAGGTGCCCAGGCCTCACTCCTGGAAGCCCCCATCCACTCAGCACAGGAATGGTACAGAAAAGCTCAAGCATTGCCCTCCCCTCCAGAGTGGGGCCTGCAATTTGCCAGCACACACATGCAGACCCCTATCTTCCCAAGGCCCACCCCATGCTCACATCCATGGCTCCAAGTATGCCAGGAGCTATACCCACTAAGGCAAGCCTTCTCTAATTTTTTTTAAGATTTTTTTAAAAGATTTTATGTATTTATTCATGATAGAGAGAGAGAGAGAGAGAGAGAGAGAGAGGCAGAGACACAGGCAGAGGGAGAAAGAAGCGGTTCCATGCAGGGAGCCCGATGAGGGCCTCGACCCTGGGACTCCAGGATCGCACCCTGGGCCAAAGGCAGGCGCCAAACCGCTGAGCCACCCAGGGATCCCCAAGATTTTATTTTTTTAAGTAATCTCTACACCCAACATGGGGCTTGAGCTCACAACCCTAATATCAAAAGTCACACGCTCTACCAACTGAGCAAGCCAGGCGCTCCCCCGCAAGCCTTCACTATTAAGTCCTCCTGTAAGGCTGCGATTCAGCAGGCACTAAACACCCAGACATTTAGAGACCCCATGCCATCTTGCACTTACTGAAATAACGCTTGTTATCATTCTTACGCCGCATCATTTGAGTGGGTTTCCGCTCCCAAATTAAATTACAAGTTGCTTGAGGGATACAACTGTGCTTTATCTCTTTTGAATCCCCGCTCAATGTCAAGAACAGTACCCAGCACAGAGCAGGAACTCTGGAAATGGTGGTTGGTAGTGATGGTCATGGCTGGAAGTCAGAGGGTGGCTGAATCTCCACATGAGGGTCCATCTTCGGTCACTACTGAGAGAGTCCCAAGGGGCATATGTCACTCCCTGTCACATCACCTCCAGTCCCTGAGTCCACAGCCCTTCCAAGAGGACACTAAGTTTCCAGGTACCACTTGCAAAAAAGCCATATTCAGTCCCTCACCATGCCCTCTCTTTTAGCACGGTTTTTCCCTGCCAGGACCTTGGGGGGAATGCTCTTCTCTCATGGCCGCCGCCCTTATATAGTTCTGCTGTAAGTAAGTGGACGTCTGAGTGGCCACCAGGAGACTTCTCTGAGAGGCTCGTGGTTTCCTTATTGTTTGAAGGGTGAGAATGAACAGAATTGCTACCAAGTACCTCTGAGGGCTGGATAAAAGGAGAAGGAGCATCTGCTGGGACAAGTCCCTCCCTACCTTGCAGCGCTCCTGCCCAGGCCAGGTGCTCTCATAGGGAATCCTCACAGCTATCAGAGCGGCGGCAGCGTCTGAACCCCAAACAGAGTTCAAACGCAGCCGGCCTCGATTCCAGGCAGAACTGGCCTTCTCCCCTTTCCTCACCCAACATACCGGACCCTTGCGTGGAGCGCGGGAGGCAATGGGCCTTGGGGCCATTCTTGTCCTTCTCTGGTGCGGTTTCTTCATCTGCAAAGCGAGTGGCTCGACCTGGCGATCCCCAAGCCCCCTCCAGTTCGAAAACTGACGAGTACGGAAGGGTCCAGAAGACCTCCGGTCCCCCACTTCGCGCCCTCTCAACCTCCGCACCGACGCAGAGCCCTCGTGGGACCGAAGAACGTTAGATTCGAAGACCCTACGCCCCAGGCAGCCCGCAAGCGCGCCCACGATGCCGCGCCCTCTCCTCCGCTCCAGTTTCCCGGGTCAGCGAGCCAAGCAGGGGGACTTGATGGAGCGGTGTTCGGATGGCAGCCGCTGCCCGCCGCCTCGGCGTAAACTCCCTCTCCAGCCTCGCTTCTCCCCACCCGGGCGGCGCGTGGCCCAGGATCCCCGGTGTGGAGGCAGTGGCCCGCCAGCTGCTGGACCGCTACCTGTGCAGCGACCGCAACCCCGCACTCGCGGCTGCAGAACTGTGTACAGAGGCGCCATGGCAACCGGACGTTTCCGCCGATGCCGGAAGTGTCAGGGTAGTGGCGGAAATGAAGTCCGCGGCCCTGAGTCGGGATACGAGTACGGTCAGGTCTGGATCGGGAAGACGGGAGATGGGACCGGCTAATCCAGAAAGACTGAGGCAGCTGCAGGCGCAAAAGCACGGTCGGGAAAGCGAGGGAACGAAGGCTGCGCTCGCACCAGGAAGCGGGGCAGCGGCACTTCCGGCGCAGAGCGGTAGGAGACTACGGCGGCCGCGCAGGGCCCCCCGCGTCCAGCCGGGCGTTCCTGGCGCGCTCCGCGCGGCCTCGTCCTGCCCCGTTTAGTATCGAGCCGGCCGGCCACGCCTGCGCAGTCGCGGCGGCCGGGGAAGATGGTGGAGGACGGCGCGGAGGAGCTGGAGGACCTGGTGCACTTCTCCGTGTCCGAGTTGCCTAGTCGGGGCTACGGCGTCATGGAGGAGATCCGGCGGCAAGGCAAGCTGTGCGACGTGACGCTCAAGGTACGGAGCGCTGGGCAGCGTGGGGCTGAGGGATAAGGAAAGAGGGGCGGGGGGAGAGGGGGGGGAGAGAGGTCTAGCGGGCAGAGCGATGGGGCGAGGAGGTTGGAGGGAGACCAAGTAGGGGAGAGACAGGTGCCAAGTGGGAGCGGGGGATTGGGGCTGAGTGGGGCGACGGGCGGGGACAGCCTCTCCGCCCTTAGAAGGACAGGCTGGGAGGTGCGCGGCTCAGGCCCTCGGGGTGGGAGACGTCGAGGTGCCCGCCTGCCTTTCCTATCACACAGACGGTAGAAAATGGACTTACAGCCCCTCTGGAGAGGAGGGGACGGTGGCCGCCTCTACATTCTGATGGGCACCCGTGAAGCACCTTCTCTTGTCACCGTAGACATTTCTTTGTGCCCCTCCAAGTTAGCTGTGCCGTTGTAAGGCGCAGGCTTCTCCTTAGGTCATTGCTTGCCCTTGCTAGTTAGATTACTACCTTGTCTCTTAAGAGCTTTTAAAATCAGACCTGGATGTCTCTGCAGGTGGGCATCCACTCTGCCCCGCAGTGGAAGGTGCACCATCCTCACTACCTCCGCAAAGGTCTTCTGCGTGGGGAGAGGCATCCCTTAACCACCTGTTCCCTACTGGCATCCTGGGCCCAGGAGCCAGCCTTGCTCCCCTGCTTTGCATCCATTCCTGCCGGAGAGACATACTGTGCTGCTCCTTGGCCCAACTCCTGAGCCCTCAGGGGCCCTCCAGGTGGAAAGGTGCTGCTGTGAACTGTGTGTTGCCTATTGGGCTTTGGCTGGAAGGCTCTCAGCATCTGTGGAGGACCACGTATAATATATGTGCACATGCAGAGATCTTTTTGCCCTGCTTATTTTCTACAGAATTAAGGAACGCCCCCCCCCCCCCCCGCCTTGAGTCAGACCTCTGGATACAGGAGAGTAGAATGGCTAAGAGTGTGAAGATAGAAGGATTTGGATTAAAATCCTGGTTGTAACCTTGGGCAAGTTACTTAATCTCTCTAAGCATCAGTCCTCCAAAGGTAAAAACAGGGGTGATTTCTAACTCCTGGTATTAGTGTGAGAATTCAGTGAGGAAATTTGTGGTATTCTTTGCATGATGCCTGGCTTAGGTTTTTCATCCTCCGAAGGAGGTTGGGTTTTCCAAGAGAGGAGTGAAGTGGCCTGAGAGGAAAAAGGATGGAAAAAAGGATCTTTAGCGGGGGACCAAGGGGTTTGAGATAGATGAACTAAATAAAGGACGCAGAGGAGGTAAATGTAAATGAGAGATTTTCATCTGTGTTGATTACATGGTAGAAGATGTCGAGGCTGCTAGAGGTTTGTAAGAAGAATGATCTGCTTGTGGCAATAAGACTTGGGGTGAGTAGAGACTGGTGAAAAGCAGTAATAGGGGAGAATTTGGAGGTTAAGATTTAGGCTGTAAGGGTGAGCCGGGTAAAGCTCGTGAGACACAGAAGCAAGAGGGTATAATGGAGTGGGACAGGTACAGATATCGCTATATAAATTGAAGCAATGTGTTTTGTCTCTGCATTTAATGCAATACAGAATATAACAACTCTTCATCATAACAGTGCTTTTTTTTCATTCATAGGGACAAGAAAGTTATCAGAGGTAGTTCCATCGATAATGTCAGTCTAAATTGCTGTGTTAGTTTCAAGCATCTGGGACATAAGGACTAGCACGAAGGCACAGGGCAGAGCTGGAGAGGACCTAGAGTGTTTGTTTCATTGGTTTTCTAGCTCTTTCAAGGTACAGCCTGAGGAGTAGCTCTTGGCCGTGTGATGGTGAGGGCCGGGGAGAAGCCCAACAAACCAGGCTTTCCTTCATTTCACTCCCCTGCACTAGAGCTGCTCTGTGATATCTGTTTTGGTCTTTCTCAGGATGGAGTCTTTCCTGAAACTTCTGATGTTTCTGGACTGTCTTCCAAATACATACTGAAAAATCAGTTGGACGCTTTTTGTTGTGGGATGGATTTATTGACTAGTGGGCCTCCTTGCAGGGCAGGGCTTCTCAGTCTTAAGCAGCTATTAAAATTACCTGGTGGCCTGTTCGCACACCAGGTAATGGTGGACCTCACCCCAGAATTTTTTTATTCAGTGCGTCTGGCATGGGCCCGAGAATTTACATTTCTGACAAATTTTCCAGGGGTGCTACTACTCCTGGCCTGGCGTTACATTCTGAGAGCCAAAGCTGTAGGGTGATGGACCTGCCCTTTTCAATGCAATATGTGCAGAGTCCATGGACCTTCATTCAGGCTTCTGCGTGAGTAGAATGAGCTTGGCTGTTATTCTAGGAACCTCCTGATGGGAGGAGCCTGGGGGCTCTTGCTTCCACCTGCAGACTTTCACTTAATCCCCCAAAATGGTGCCACTTCTTTGTCTTCAGTGGTTGGTTCCCTTTATGCCCAAGTCTGGAGTCTCTAATTCATCCTGTCCAGATGATAAACCTCCAGTCTTCTGCTGGAGTGGTGACGGAAAAGTTGCCTACCTAGGGGAGGGGGCCAGTACTGCTTGATTTCAGCCTCCCTTATGCTCACATCTTCAGAGGAAACCTGAATCTCCAGCAGTTGAGATTTAGCAGAGACTCTGCAGTGGCTTGCCATGTGCAGCACTCAGTGTTCAGTTGAGCCAGTTTATTCATCTTCCAAAGTTTGCTGATATTTTTTATCTGCTCTCTCTCTCTTTCAGCTTTTTTTTTCCTTGGGAGCTTTGCTGTTCCTTGATTGTCAGTTTGAGAGATGATATAGCACAGATTCAAGCCAGACTGCCTGGGTTTGAATCCTGACTCTGCCACTTACTAGTTTTGGAAACTTGGGCAAGTTACTTAAACTACCTGGGGACTCAGTTCCTTCATCTGTAAAATGGACATCATCACCTACCTAATAAGAGTGTTAGGGATTCCATTAGTTAATGCGCTTAAAGTAATCATGTTGTAAATGCTCAGCTTACAGCAGAGATTTATGAACAGTGATGTCATTATGAATGATAACGATGGGGTTTCTAGAGAGGAGAAATAAATGAGTATGTTTAACCTGCCATTTTGAATTTGTTTTAGCTTCTAATGAATTCTGGATGATTTTATCTAAACATAATGTTCATTGTCTTAACAGAGTTTGCAGACCACTACTCTGTTTCAGTAGCCTGCATTTTACAGATGAGAACCCAAACCCAGAGGACGGGACTTGTTCAAAGTCACAGATTGAGTTAGGCAGAGCTAGAATTAGAGACTGAACTTCTGGTTTCTGTTTTCCTGGTTAAAATGTTCTTTCGTGCTCTCCTGGTGCCTCTTCTATCACTGACAGTGACGCACCCGATTCTATCTGCTACCATGTGATTTAATCTACCTCAAGTCACTTGTACTCATTCTTACCAACAGGTCATCTTTTCTATCTTCCCGAGCTTTAGGGAGTGTGTGATAGTGTTAGCAGGTATGATGCATTCTCAAAATTCACTTCCAACTCTCCAACCTTACTTAATTTTGTTTTTGGAAATAATTGAAATTTAAATTTCTTGGCACCTATTGGATTATTAAGAAGAGGTAGAACAGAAAGGGTAATGATATTGGATTTTTAAAATCCTATTCTATGTCTGTGTTGACTCGAACCTTTTTTTAAAAACTGAAAATGATGAACCCCCTCCCCAGAAAAATGCAACATATTTAACATACACGTAAAATTTTGCACTCAGGCAATTCCCCTGGGGCCCATCTCTGGCTCATAGGTTATGAATCCAGCTGGGTATTGTTCTTCTAACAGAAAAAGCCCAAAAAAGCCTTGGTCTGGGTAGAGAGGTTTGCATCTGTTGAGACTCTCATCCCCTTTTGCCAACAGCCAGTTTCCTCTCCTTTCCTGTGGGCTACCAGTTGCCCAGTGCTCAGGCCGCATCTGTCAGGTTCCCCTGGGTCCAGTGAGTTGAGCAGACTCCCCAGATTCAGTGAGTGTTCACCATAGTTTGTTATTCATAAGATCTAGATCCAGCGCTTAAACATTGTTCTGTTCTCTCCTTACCTACTCCTTTTTCTTTATTTGTGAGAGCAAAATGGGATCACCAGACTTGCATATTATTCACTGACCCATAAGCTTAGGAGAGGAGCTTCCTTCTCGCTCTGTTTTGCAACCACTAATGAATGGTTTTTCATTGATTTGCTGGCATCAATCTTCTACCATTTTCCTAAGGCCCCTGCTAAGGTTTGAACCCAGATCTGAGAATTTATCCTCCAGAAGGAAACGTCTTTTCCATGGGTAAAAGGCACAGTATTCGAATATTTCCTTTTGACCCACTAAATCCAGGTACACAGTTCTCATTGAAGCTGGCTTCAAGAGCCACACATTTGAGTCTGAAATATTGCCTCATTTGCTCCCACACTGATTTGGTGACGAAAGAGTGTGTGGAAAGGATATCAGGAAGTGAAGTAAGGACTTGTTGATGCATGCCTTTTTTATGTTATATGTGGCATAGTGAGTTACACAGGTTAATTATAGAGCTAGGAGAATCCTATGAAAAGGAGCCATAGAGGTTGTCTATCAGAGCGATTCATTTTAAATATTAAAAAAACCCTGAGGCTTAGGGATATTAAGGGATTGCCCAAGGCACAAAGCTATATTTTCTGGGATCCAGCATTGCTTTTTATTGGTGGTGGAAGGAATGCTTTTGCATCCTCTTTCAGATTACTCACCTGCTCTGCTGCTGTTATGAAGCAGAATAGGGAATGCCATATGCAGTCTCATTTTCTTTTTCTTTTTAAAGATTTTATTTATTTATATGATAGCAGCACGCAAGCCCAAGCAGGGGGAGCAGTAGAGAGGGGGGAGAAACAGAGTTCCTGCTGAGCAGGGAGCTAAGCGTGGGGCTCAATCCCAGGATCCTGGGATCATGACCTGAGCTGAAGGCAGATGCTTAGTGGACTGAGCCACCCAGGTGCCCCCGCAGTGTCATTTTCGAGTATGGAGGACAGCGATGTATATGTCCGGTTGCAACACCATTGCTCTATTTCAGGAGAGAAAAAAGATATGGGTTTAAAATAAAAAAAAAAAAAGATGCCAGTTTTATTTGCTAGCCTTTTGAATTCTGGACTCTTGATTTTGAAATGGCACTGCATTGAAAAACTTGTGCTTCTGAATATTGTTCATTCTCAGAGTTTTCTACTGACTTTTCTGAGGCATTTGTGTTTGTTTCCAGGCTTGCCTCTTTTGAGTGAACAATTAGACCCAAGAGGAAGAATGTGCTTCTTGAGAGCACGTGAGCACTTGCACTTGGGATATGAATTCATGTTCATCAAACAGTTAGTTTTGCTCTTTCTTCTTCAAGTTATGTTGTGGGTAATGCTGTTACATTTGAACACCAGTCAGAGGATGAAAGAGCTTGTGGCTGCCCGATGTGTGGGTAGGGAAAGGGAGTTGGGAGCATCCTGAAAAATCAGTTACCACCCAAGCAGCATTCATGGGGTTCGCCGTGATGCTTCTGCATGAGTTTAAGAAGCCTGTGTTCAGGGATGATTCCTATAGCAGGCAGTTCGATGGAAAATGGGATCACATTTGTCTAAAGGTGTGTTCCTCGCCTCTTCTAAATTATCAGTCTGGTACCTCCCGTCCTACTTTTGATTTGCTGAGTGTGGGCATTCCTATTGTCTCTTTGGTAGAGAGCCAGCCAGTTTCCCCACAGTTTAGGAAGGCCTCTTCCACATGAACAGCTGACCAAATCACCACTCATTTCCAGCTTGGGAGAAGAGAAGGAACCAAGATGTGTGAACCAGGAGTTGGCAAGCATTTTCTGTAAAGAGCCAGATAGTAAATATTTTAGGGTTTGTGGGTCATACAGTTTCAGTTGCAACTGCTCAACTCTGATGTTGTGGCACCAAAGCAGCCGTACATAACTCATACATGAATGAGTATGGCTTTGTCCCATTAAAACTTGATCTACAAAAATAAGTTTAGGCCAAACCCGTTGGCTGTGGCTGGCAGACCCCTGTTGTATAGTGATATGGCCTTTGTAAAGTTCAAGGCTTTTGTTGTAGGTTACACTTCTTTTACAGCCCCAGCATATACTTCTGTTGTTCCAATACAGTATCTAGCAGGTGGAAGCATCTCTTGTTAAAGAGTACAGATGGACCAGAAGTGAAGAACTTTCTTTTTCCAGCTCACTGCAGGTGATCATAGGACTATCCTGGTTGATGACTGAATAACTGACAAAGGAGAAGTTACTGTTAAATTTTGCATCTCATCTTTAAAGTCTTTTAGCTCTGCTGGAGCTTGAAGGAGACTATTTCCAAAACGTTAACTAAAGACACCATGCTCCCTTTCTGTCTCAGTTGAAGCTGAGGATGCTTAGCTGCTTGCAGAATGGCAGGCCAGAGGAGACCGTGTTGGCTCCTGTGTTCCAGTGGACCTGACTGGCTGTGTTCAGGGCCGTGAAGGTAAGGGCCAGAATTGGGGCTTATGGCAGGCACGGTAGATAGTTCACAAATGGCCCAATATCTCTGGGCAGAGTGTGCAGCAATTCTGATCAGAACACAAAAATGTTTTTCAAAAAATGAGCTCAAGGGTAGATATTTATATATATTCATAGGAGAATTACTCACAACAGCCAAAAGATGGAAGCAACCCAAGGTGTACCAATTTTGACTGGATGAACAAAATAGTACCCCATTTTGTTGAAATACATATAATAGAATATTATGCAGTCTTAAAAATGAAAGAAATTTGGGGTGCCTGGCTGGCTCAGTCAGTAGAGCATGTGACACTTGATCTCAGGGTCATGAGTTCAAGCCCCACATTGGGTGAGGAGCCTACTTAATTGAAAAAAAAAAAAAGAAAAAGGAAATTCTGACACCTGCTACAACATGGATAAACCTTAAAGACTTTATATATTGAGTGAAATAAGCCAGTCACAAAGGAACAGATGGTATGTGATTCCACTGAAATGAAGTAACCAGAGTACACAAAGAAAGTAGAATGGTGGTTACTCAGGGACTGGGAGGAGGAGGGAATGGGCAGTTAGTGTTTAGTGGGGATGGAGTTTTAGTTTGGGAAGATAAAAAAGTTCTGGAGATAGATAGTGGGGATAATGGTACAGCAATGTGTGGGATCCCTGGGTGGCGCAGCGGTTTGGCGCCTGCCTTTGGCCCAGGGCGCGATTCTGGAGACCCGGGATCGAATCCCACATCGGGCTCCCGGTGCATGGAGCCTGCTTCTCCCTCTGCCTGTGTCTCTGCCTCTCTCTCTCTCTGTAACTATCATAAATAAATAAAAATTAAAAAAAAATTTTTAAAAAAATGGTACAGCAATGTGAATATACTTAATGCCACTGAACTATACACTTAAAAATGGTTAAAATGGTAAATTTTATGTTACATATGTTACCACAATTTTTTTAAAAAGCTAATAAGCTCAAGATGGGCAAGCGAGATTGCTCATAGTGCTTTGATTGCAAAGACCCTAAAAACAGAAGCTGGCTCTGTGTCCAAACCCACTGATGAGAAACATGGGATACCAAGGAGTAATCTTCCCCTGTTCTTTCGCTTTTGTAGTGTGCTGCTTCAGCTGTTGAGAGCCAAATTTTGTCAGCTCAGCCCTGTAGCCGCACTTCTAATGATCACTTAAAAGGAATTGATTTCTAAGAGTCACATAATATTTAAACGATGGACACATGTCATGAGCTTATTTTTCCTGTGCTGATTTGTAAAATCTAAACGTCCTGTAACCTTGACAGAGCTGTCCTGAGGACCAGCAAAACACACTAATGCTAAAATGTCTTTCAAGTAAAAGTTTGTTGGTGTATTCTGTGAATTATAAATGGCTTTCAAAAATCTATTTGTTTTGCTTATTTTGCTCCTAAATACTAGAGCTGCATTTCATGTTGATCCTTACGCTAAATAGTGTCTCAAATGAAAGCTCTTTCCCTCCTAAACCATCACTGCTTTTGTTCATAGATGGCACACCATCCATGTATTCAGGATGGAAACTCTGGAATTGGCTTCAGTTCATCCTGTATTTTGTGACATTTATCACAATGACAATGATGTAATTATTTACACTATCATAACTCCATGAGAGCAGGAACTATGACTGATTTATTCACTGACATGTCTATATAACAGGCACTTACTTAGTAAGCCGCTGTTGTAATTTGGATCCTCTTAATCTTTTTCCTAACCCAGGATTTCTTGAATAGTATATTGAGAGAATTCTTATAGACACTTGAGGGGATGGTCCTTGTACAGCTATTGGACTGTTTTTCCCCAGGCTCAGGTCCAACCCTGTAGTTCTCTGGTTCTGAGTGGCTTCCCATTTCATGCTTATTCAACAATATCCTCAGCAGATAGGTCAGCACCTTCCTCATGCCAAGCACTATTCCATGTGCTGGACACACGGCCGTGAGCAGGGTAAGGCACCCCCTCTGAGTAGAGGGGTAGGGGGTACAGAGGCAGACAATAAACAAATATGTATAAAATGTCCAGTGATGATAAGTGCTAGGAAGGAAAATAAAGCAGGACAAGAAGACTGATAGAGTGTTGTTTTTGTTAGACCAGAACCAGCCTCTGTACATAGAGATCTGAATGAAATGAGAGAATGACCCATGAGCGTATCTGAGGGAAAGTATTGTAGGTAGAGGGAATAGTAAGCACAGAACCTTGAGGCAGGAGCATGCTTGGTATTTTGGGAAGCACCACAGAGCTGGTGTGATAAGAACAGAGTGACCTAGGAGAAAAATGGAAGGACATGAGGTTGGAGGGATCCACTCCCAGGCCCAGCACAGTTTGAGTGGCCCAGTGAATACTTGTTGAATGAGTGAATGAATGAATGAATGAAGGTAGACAGTTATTACTCGTGTATTTGTTTATGAGTGGACAATCAGGGCACAGTGTTCAGGACACACATGAGAAAGGTAGGGTGCGTTTTCCGGAGTTCGTGAAGAGAGCACAGGATTTCACCTGGACTTTTCACAGGAGACATGATGCTAATGCCCAGAGCAAGAGAGGCCAGTTCTGGCTTGTCCTTGAAACGACTTTTATTTTTCTGCACTACAGAGAGTAGAGACTTGCCGGGGAAGCAGGAAGTAGACCAGGGCTGTTCAGCTCTTGGTGGTTTAAGAGGTGCTCCTACTCGTGTTGGAAAAAAGCTTGGAAAAAAGCTTGTCTTTTTTCCCCTTTTGTAGGCTCTCCCTTTAAGTCAGCAAGACATCTGGGGAGAGCCACCTGAATGGTGGGAGTGCAGGAGCAGCAGCAGGTGGTGGCTGGTTTTCAGGAAGGATTAAAGGAAAGGCCTATGATTTAACTGCATCTCTGATTATTCTAAGCTGCTCACAGAAATCCGTCACTGCATCTGTGAGACGTGAGACAGCTTAAGCCTGTCCTGGTGGTGCTGACTACCAGTCCTGGTGGACTTTTCTAGGACCACCAGCAGTGTTCTTGATAATCAGGATCCTGCAGACGAGGCACCTCTCTGTTCTCCCCTAGTTGCCTCCAGGATCCTCCTGCTGGCTGTCTTCATGACCTGTGTTCTCTTTTGAGCCTTTGCTGTAGCATTCCTTTGGCTTGGAGTATTGCTCACATCTGCCAGCAATCTTACCCGTGCTCCAAGGCTCCTTTCATATATATTTGTTTTCTCAGAGGGAAAGAAGTGGCCAGACACTCCTTCCTCTGTTCTCCTAAGGCACTTTGCACTGTGTCTGTTCAGCATTGTCTTGTCACAAGCTGCACGCCTGTATGTTTCTACGAAGCGGACCCGAGCCATCTTTTGCTGCCCTGTTAACGAACGGTGTGGGGTGTGTGAAATCCATCTCTCTGAGTCTTCTCATATCCCTCCTGGTTTAGTCAATCTTTCCCTCTTCCTTTGTACCTTACCCCTCATTACTGAGAATTACTTAGAATATTTTAGAATATCCTTAAAAAAAAAAGGATATTGTCCTTGCTTCCATGTAGCCTGAGAGCCTGTTTGGAATACAGACTCTCTGGACCCACGTTAGACCCACTGAACCAGAATCTGTTGATTTTTACACTTTGTGCACATGAAGATTCCAGAAACATTGCCTTCACACTTTGCACCTACTCCCCTTACCATACTGAACACAGTATAGATAGCTTGCGTGTTCATTCTTCCCATCCAGATGTTAATCTCCTGTGACTTGTGAAGCATCCATTCATTATCCAGCACAGTTCTTGGCGTATTTCAGGTGTTCAAAAGTGCTTGCTGTATTGTCCAAAAGGGCCCCTGATATTGTGTGTGAGACGCTCTTTCAGTCAGCATAATAATGAGGTGTATAACTGTGCGTGGAGCATTGCTAGGTCATGAGGCACCCTGTTGTGCAGTGGGGATCAGCCCCTATCTTTGGCCTTTAAAGATCGGTGGAGGAGATGGATACCCATAATTAATTATGAGAGAAAGCAGGGTGTGATAAATTCTGTAACAGCACAGCTATGACCAGAGGTCTAAGGGAACACTAGAGGAATGGCAGTTATTTCCAGTTCACAGGATTTGTGATGGTTTCATGGAGAGGCTAGTGTCTGATTGGTGCCTTGAAGGATGAATAGGACTTTGACAGGCAGACACTGTGGGAGGAGGCATTCCAGGCTGAGGAGAGCCTGTTCAAGGGCCCAAGCATGAAAGTGCACAGACAGGATGTTTCTGGAACAAGTAAGAGATTGAGGTGGGAGGTATGACTGGAGAGGTGGGTAAATGTACCCTGAACTCTCTGAGTTCTCATGGTGTGGAGTCTGGACTGGTAAGGAACATCTGAAAGTCACATGTTGTTGGTACAGTTAGATGTTCAGTGGTTTCGGTGGAATCTGCCCTCCTGTCGTCTTCCTTTCTTCTCACATTCTACCTTGCTGGACATGGATGAGAGGTAGGGGGAGGCCTTAGTGTGGGCTGGGACAGGCCTTGAATGTTCTCGCTGGCTCTTCACTGGCTCTTTATGAGACCATGACCCACATCTTTTTTTAGTCCTGGCTGGTCAGCCACTTCCTCCCTCTCCCCCTTCCGGAGTCACTTACGCAGCAGGGCCCCCTAAAGCAGAGAGATCTAAAGCTCCATCAATAGAAGGTTTCACACAGCGTGCTTTAAAATGCCATCAAAACTCCAGACTGAACCCAGTATGTTTTATTATACTTGCTGTCTGCTTCTCAACCCCATGGGTTTGTGAGACTAATCATTTCTGCTTTTGGAGGGATGGACTAGCTTTCCTCAGCCCATGTTGTGGGCCGGGGGCAGGCCATCCAAAATTCAAGATGAAAGAACACTCCACTTTCCTTACACGCCATCTTGATGGAAATGCACCTGAACAAGGCAACCACAATGTGGCTTATTTCTTCTACTGTTGGGAATGCACAGTTAGCCTGGACACCAAGTCCTTCTCAAGACATCCCTAAGCCTTACCATCTTTTTCTTGAGTCTCTTACTTCAGCTAACTGAATTTCCAGAGAAGGTTAGATAGTAGCTCTCTTGATGCTTTCAGTGTCTTCCCCCTACCAGCTCTAGCAGTACTGAGCCAGAAGATCAAGCTTAAAAAAAAGAGATGGAACTCATCAGAAGTTGTTAATTTGTTTGTATCTCAGATGAAAGACTGAGAGCTATCTCTTAGATGAAATGGGCTCTAGGTTTCATTAAATAGACTTGGCAATGACGTACTGTGTTAAGTGCTAGGACATATCCTTTCCTTTCTGTAGGAAAAACATACATTCTGGTTGGGGAGGCATTCATTAGGGACAGTATAATATATGCTACAAAGTATGCTGGAGTCTTGTACCAGGTGCTACAGGATGGCAAGCAGACTGCCTGGAAGTCTGGGAAGCCCCTCAGAAGAGGAGCATTTGAGCTGGGTTTACATGGATAAGCAGTAAATCACCAGGCAGAAAAATAAGATATAAGGATCCAAGGAGAGGAAATAGGGTGATTTGGGGGAATTGACCAACAACCAAAAAGAAAGGCATGGTAGGGGATAAAGCTGATTGGGGTAGATAGAAGCCAGTTTAGGTTTTGGATCTGACTTGTAGGCAGTGGGGAAGCCCATCAAGGTGGGGACTGATGTGAGAGACTCAATTATATTTTGGGTTGATTCATTCAACAAATACTGTTTATTGCTCGACTACTGGGGATCCCTGGGTGGCTCAGCGGTTTAGCGCCTGCCTTCAGCCCAGGGCGTGATCCTGGAGTCCTGGGATCAAGACCCACATTAGGCTCCCTGCATGAAGCCTACTTCTCCCTCTGCCTGTGTTTCTGCCTCTCTCTGTGTGTGTCTCTCATGAATGAATAAATAAAATCTTAAAAAAAAAGAAAGTTATTGCTCGACTATTCCAGGAAACATACAAAGGTGGCTCCCTCTGCAGAACTCCTGTTTTAGTAAGATAGGTAAATTAGTTATGTCAGGCTGCCACCCTTTGCACTTTTCAAGGTTACCTGTGACCTCCACACCCAGAATGACCTCTGTAATATAGAACTATTCCATAACCGTGAAGATTTCTCTTATGCTGTCCCTTTATGGTCACACCCATCCCCCTCCCACCCTCCGTCCTTCCTCTCTGGCAGCCACTGATTTTTTCTCCATCTCTCATTTCAAGAATGCTATATAAATGGAATTGTAAAGTATGTGACCTTTTGAGATTAACTTTCTCTACTCAGCATAATGCCTTTGAGAGCCATCCAAGTTATTAAATGTTACTGATAATTTTTCCTTAATATTCCCGACTAGTATGCTGTGGTATGGATGTACCACATTTTGTTTAACCATTAAATCATTGAAAGACATTAAGGTTCTTGCCAGTCTGGGGCTACAAATAAGACTGCTATGAACATTCATTTACTGAATTTTGCATGAAGGTAGGTTTTCCTTTTTTGGGATAAATGCCCAAGAGTACAATTGCTAGGTCATCCAGTAAATTGATTTTCAGTTTTAGCAGACAGTGCCAAACTGGTTTCTAGAGTGGCAGTCCCATTTTATGTTCCTACCAACATGTATAAATACAATGGTTAATTTTAGGGATCAAATTGACTAAGCAGTGGTGCCCAGTTGTTTGGTCAAACACCAATCTAGAAGGTGATTGTGAAGGTATTTTTCAGATGTGGTTAACATTTAAATTAGTTTGGGCAGAGTAGATTACCTTTCATAATGTGGGTGGGCCTCCTATAATTATTGAAGGCCTCATCTGCAAAAATGGAGGTTTCTTGAAGAAGAAACAATTCTTCGAGATTGTAACACAGACACCCTGTCTGATTTTTCCACCTGGGGAGACTTGCTTGCAGATTTCAGACTGTAGAATGCAACATCAAATCTTACCTATATCTCCATCCTGTAAGTCCACTCTAGATATTGAACTTGCCAGCCCCCATGATTGTGTGAGCCTGTTCCTTAAAATCAGTCTCCCTTCTTCTCCCTCCTTTCCTCCTTTCTCTCACTCCCTCCCCATATATGCACACACATGCACACACAACACTTCTGTTTATCTGGAGAACCCTGATATAATGAGTGACTCAGTTCTGCATCCTCACCAGCAATTGCTATTACCATTGTTTTTTATTGTAGCCATTTTGTTGAATGTATAGTGATATCTAAGTGTGATTTTAATTTGCATTTTCCTAGTGGGTAGTGTTGTTGAACATCCTGTGTGTTTATTTACCATCTGTATATCCTTTATTTTTTTTAAAGAGATTTTATTTATTTATTCATGAGAGAGAGAGAGAGAGAGACATAGGCAGAGGGAGAAGCAGGCTACCTGCAAGGAGCCTGATGTGGGACTCGATCCCAGACCCCAGGATCATGCCCTGAGCCAAAGGCAGACGCTCAACCACTGCACCACCCAGGCATCCCTGTATATCCTTTGGAAGTCCTTTGTCAAATGGACTCATATTTAGCAAATAAGAATATAGTACTGATTAGTATCAAGTCCTGTTACTAAATAATATTATTTGCAAGAAATAGTACAAATATACAAGTGTAATTTGCAAATAATACTTTCATTTTTATTTCATCATACACCTCTCAGAGTGTGTAATGGAGGATTTCTACGCCAGCATGGTTTTCCATTGTGATGGATCTGGGAATCTGACACTTATTCAGTTCTGGAGAAGCCTGTTCCTACCATACAGAAAACATACTCTGCTGATCCCCTGTCCTTGGATTCCTGCAGAGAAGGGATAAGATCTAAGATCTGAGCTCTAGAGATCCTGCTGAGTGTCTCGTTAGTTTAAAAGAGCTTTTCATTTCTTTTGTATCATTTAATCTTGAAAAAAATATTTTCTTTTTATTCTTTTGAAAAAAAGATTTTCTTAAGGTCAATATAATTCTCCCCATTTCACAGCAAATATGATTGAAAGCCCAGGGAAATCGCACCTGTATTTAATTTGAAAATAAAATTTAATTATTTATATTGCAAGTTTGCAAATATTTCTCCCAGTCTGTGGATTGTCTTTTAATTCCCTTAACAGGGTTTTTTACCAAGCAAAAGTCTTAAATTGTGATTTAGTTGAATTGATCAAATCTTTTCCTTATAAACTGTAGTTTTGATCTCATATCTGAGAACTCTTTACCAAGCCCTGGGTCTTGAAGATTTTCTCCTGTGTTTTCTTGTAAAAGTTCTATTTTTTTTTTTAAGATTTATTTATTCATGAGAGAGAGTGCATGCATGTGTGTGGGAGGGGGGAGAGATGAAAGGAGAAAATCCCCCAGCAGACTCCACACTGAGTGTGGAATCCAAGGTGGGGCTGGATTCCACAGCCCTGAGATCATGACCTGAGCTGAAACAGAGTTGGACGATCAACCTACCGAGTCACCCAGGCACCCCTCAAAGTTCTATATTTTTAATATTTGCACTTAAAAATCTATGATCCCTGTTGAGTTAATTTTTATATAAACTGAAGTGTAAGTTGAACTTCTTTTGCCTGTGGATATGCAGTTTCTCCAGCCCCATTTGCTCAAAAGACTTCCCCTTTCCTCCATTTGAGGTACAGATGCTTTTATATCTTTGTCAAGAATCAGTTGGCCATGTGTAGGGTTACTTTTGGATCCTTGGTTCTATTCTTTTGGTCAAGGTCCCTATCCCTACACCAGTACCATGCAGTTTTGCTTATTCTGGCCATGTAGTAAATCTTGAAATGAGGAGAGTGATTCCTCCCACTTTATTCTTCCATTACACTGTTTTTTTTTTGTTTTTTTTTTTAAGATATTATTTATTTATTCATGAAAGACACACAGAGAAGCAGGCTCCATGCAGGGAGCCTGACGTGGGACTCGATCCCGGGTCCCTAGGATCACACCCCGGGCTAAAGGTGGCGCTAAACCGCTGGGCCACCAGTGTTGCCCCGCATTACACTATTTTTATTTTTATTTTTATTTTTTTTACTATTTTTATTATTACGATTTTTACTTTTTAAACCATTTTTTAAAAGATTTTATTTATTTATTTATTTATTTATTTATTTATTTATTTATTTATTTATTTATTATTTATGAGAGCGCACAAGCAGGGGGAACAGCAGAGGGAGAGGGAAAGCAGACTCCCTGCTGACCAGGGAGCCCAAAGCAGGGCTGGATCCCAGGACCCCAGGATCATGACCCAAACTGAAGGCAGATGCTTACCTGACTGAGCCACCCAGGCACCCCCCCTTTTAAACCATTTTAAGTGTATAATTCAGTTGTCATTATGATGCCATGGGGACCCAGAGGATGGATGGAAATCAAATGCAAGCTAGCAAGAGGTGAAAGCAGAGTTTATTGAAGATATAGAGAGAATACAGGTACAGATAGAGTATCTGGGAAACCGATATTTGTTTGGAGTCTAGGGGTTTTTATTGAAGAAGGTGGTTTCATGTATGTGTCCCCTCAGGCATCTAGAAACTGGTTGGAACAAGGATGAGGGTCCAGGTGTTGTTCCTTGGAGCCATAGCTGCCTGGGTCATTGGAGTATCTAGACCCATATCGTCTGAAATGTGTATATGATAGCTTCTGGTCATTCTCACCTGATCCCTTCCTTAAATGTTATCTGTTCTAAAGAAATCATTAACTCCTTTAATCCTAATCATTAATCTATTCTAAAGAATAGAATATTCTAAAGAATAGATTAATAGATTAATAATAGAATCTATTCTAAAGAAATCATTAACCCTAATCTTTAATCAATTAAATGTATTTACAATGTTGTGTAACTATGCACAACGTCTATTATTACAAAACTTTTCATCACCCAAAGCAGAACCCTATAACCACTGAGCAATAATTCTCTATCACCTCTTCCCCTGGCCCCTTGTAGCCTCTTTTGTTTTTTAGATTTTATTTATTTATTTATGAGAGACACAGAGAGAGAGGCAGAGACATAGGCAGAGGGAGAAGCAGGCTCCCTGTGGGGAGCCTGATATGGGACTCAATCCCAGAACCCCAGGATCACTCCCTGAACCAAAGGCAGAGATGCTCAACCACTGAGCCACCCAGGTGCCCTCTAGTCTCTTTTCTGTCTCTGATTTTGCCTATTCTAAACCCTTCCTATAAATAGAATCATACAATGTTTGTCTTTTGGGTCTGGTTGATTTCACTTAGTATAATGTTTTCAAGGTTCATCCACATTGTAGTATGTATTAGAAATTCATTCCTTTAAAAAAAACAAAAAGGGCTTAAAGCACCCGGCTGGCTCAGTTGGTAGAACACGCGACTCTTGGAATGCCTGGGTGGCTCAGCGGTTGAGTGTCTGCCTTTGGTTCAGGTCATGATCCCAGAGACCCGGGATTGAGTCCCCACCTCAGGCTCCCTGCATGGAGTCTGCTTCTCCCTCTGCCTATGTCTCTGTGTCTCTCATGAATAAATGAATAAAAATCTTTTTAAAAATTAAAAAAGAACACGCGACTCTTGATCTTGGGGTCGTGAGTTCGAGCCCCACTCCCGAGTTGGGAGTACAGTTTACCGAAAAAAAAAAAAAAAAAGGTTTTATTTTTTAAAGTAGTTTTAGGGGCAGCCCCGGTAGCACAGCGGTTTAGCGCCACTTACAGCCTGGGGTGTGATCCTGGAGACCTGGGATCGAGTCCCATGTCAGGCTCCCTGCATGGAGCCTGCTTTCTGCCTGTGTCTCTGCCTCTCTTTCTCTCTCTGTGTGTGTGTCTCTCTTGAATAAATAAATAAAATCTTTAAAAAAAAAATTGTTTTAGGTTCACAGTAAAATTGAGCAGAAGATGCAGATTTCCCATATCCCCCTACCCCCGCAACATACAGAGGACCCCCCACTATCAATTCCTGAACCAGAGTGGTACATTTGTTATAATCAAACCCACATGAACACCTCATTATCACCCAAAGATTATAATTTACATTAGGGTTCACTCGTAGTGTCATATGTTCTGTAGTTCTTCACGTGTATAATGACATATATGCACCATTAAAGTATCATACAGAATAGTTTCCCTGCTTTAAAACTCATCTGTGCTCCACCTATTCATCCCTCCTTCCCCACAACCTCTGGCAACCACTGATCTTTTCATTGTCTTCATAGTTTGCCTTTTCTCGGATGTCAGGATCATTTTGTATGTAGCCTATTCATACTGGCTTCTTTCCCTTAGTAATATACATTTAAAGTTTCTCTATGTCTTCAAGGCTTAATAGCTCATTTCTTTCTGTGCTGAATAAGATTCCATTGTCTGATGGACCACAGCTTATTTTTCCGCTCAGCTCCTGAAGGACATCTTGGTTGCTTTTAACTTTTGGCAATTACAGATATAGCTGCTATAAACATTCATGTGCAGGTTTTTGTGTGGACATAGGTTTTTAAGTCCTTTGGGAAAATCTCAGGGAGTGTGATTGCTAGATTGTATGGTAAGAATATGTTTAGTTTGGGCAGCCGCCCCGGTGGCTCAGTGGTTTAGCGCCGCCTTCATCCCGGGGTGTGATCCTGGAGACCGGGGATCAAGTCCCATGTTGGGCTCCCTGCATGGAGCCTGCTTCTGTCTCTGCCTGTGACTCTGCGGGTCTCTCTCTCTCTCTCATAAATAAATAAATAAATAAATAAATAAATAAATAAATAAATAAATAAATATTTTTTTTAAAAAAAAGAATATGTTTAGTTTTATTTTTTTTTAAATGCCAAACTGTCTTCCAAAGTGGCTGTATCATTTTGCATTCCAACTAGCAGTCAATGAGAGTTCCCGATGCTGCACATCTTTGTCAGCATTTGATGTTATTGGTGTTCTGGATTTTGGCCATTCTAATGGATACATGGAGATAACTTGTTTTAATTTGCATTTCCCAATGACACGGTGTGGAACACCTTTTCATATACTTATTTGCCATCTGTGTATCTTCTTTGCTGAAATGGCTGTTATTAGCCTTTTGCCCATTTTTAAAATTCACTTGTCTTCTTATTGTTAGGTTTCAAGAGTTATTTGTATGTTTTGAGTAGCCCTTTATCAGATATGTCTTTTGCAAACGTTTCCTCCCCCTGTCTGTGGCTTATTTTCTCATTCTCTTGATTTCATTCCTTTTTTTTTTTTATTTCATTCCTTTTTAAGACTACATTATATTCTGTTGTATGCATATATCACATTTTGTATATCCATTCATCTGTTGATGGGCATCTGGGTTGTTTCCACATTTTGGTGATTGTGAATAATGCAGCTGTGAACATGTGAACACATGAATCTCTTTGAGACTGTGCTTTCAGTTCTTTTGGATATATACCTAGGAGCAGAATTGCTGTGTCATGTTATTATTCTATGTTTAACTTTTTGAGGAGCCTCCAGACTTAGCTGCAGTGGCTGCGCCATTTTATATTCCTACCAGCAGTAGGAAGTACACAAGACTTCTAGTTTGTTTTTTTTTTTTAAGATTTTATTTATTTATTAATGAGAGACACAGAGAAGGAGAGAGAGAGAGAGAGAGGCAGAGACACAGGCAGAGGGAGAAGCAGGCTCCATGCAGGGAACCTGGCGTGGGACTCAATCCTGGGTCTCCAGAATCAGGCCCTGGGCTGAAGGCGGCGCTAAATCTTTGAGCCACCTGGCTGCCCAAGACTTCTAGTTTCTCCACATCTTCATCAACACTTATTATCTGGATTTTTTTGTTTTGTTTTTTTGTATTGGTTTGGTTTTTTCGGTAGCCAGCTATCATTTGTATATAAGTAGTATCTTATGGTAGTTTTGATTTGCATTTCCCTGATGACTAATGATGTTGAACATCTTTTCATGTGCTTATAGGCCATTTACACTTTATTACTCAAAATTGTTTCAGCTATTTTAGTTCCTTTGCCTGAAGAATCTTGTCTATATCTATAAAAATAATCTTGCTGTGGTTTTGATAGGAGTTGCATCAGATCTGCACATCAGTTTGGGAAGAAATTGCATCTTTATTGTATAAGTGTTATAATCCTTTAAGACCTGACTGGTGAGCAGAATGGGGGCCTTGAGGCACCACAGAGACCTATTCAGAGCTAAAGCCACCTTTAGGTATAACCATCTACTAAATCCAGGAAGGTCCCCCTTTTCCGCTTTCTCCCAGGGCTTTCTCTGAACTGCCTTGCTCAGAACTCTGGCTCTTAATAACAGAATTACCCTCAGCAAGACCAGCCATTTATTGGTTCATGTAATCAAGCTGGAAAAAAGGACAGTGTTGATGATGGGCCAGGGACTGAATGCTGCCAAGACACTTCCCTCAATGGTCAACACCCTCCTCCCACTGCACAGTGGTTTCTCATACATGGAGGTGTTGGACCATCTGATGACTCCTTGCCTATCCTGGGAGGATTGTCCCTCTTCTTTCTCATTTGAGAAGTCCCAAGGCAGGGTCTCATTCATTGATAGGGCTTAGATCATATGCTATGTAGTGTGATTGGAATGAAGATAGAAGATCCCAGAAGAAGGTAAGGAGCACTGGACAGAGCCGACATGTGATGGAGTCTATAGCTAATCATGTTTTTGGAAGGTTTCTAGTCGCATGTGTTGAACCACAAGTATTTTCTGCTAACTTTCAAGTAACCTAAAATAGTTCAGTAATAGACTATTTTAATCATCATTATATTATGGATAATTAATAGTTAACGTACTATATGTTATTAACATTATAGTTAATAGCTTTATCTATTATATAGCTATTTAGATATCTGTAGTTAATGGTAAATAATAGATAATAGATTGTCATGATAGTAGCCCTCAAGTGCTACAATTGCGTGCAGATTTACTGTATCTATTTATATAAGAACAATTTGAAGGACATGAGTGGAAAATCATAAGGGTCCCTGCCTCATCTCTGATATGCTTTTCTAAGTTTAACTGAGAGAACCTGCTGTCCACTTTGACTATAACCTTCAGTGAAAGTGCTACGTCTTCTGTGGGGTTAATTTATTTTCACAGGGAATTGTTGACTTTCTGGGCTGCTGTTGAAGATAGAGTCAGTATTTTAATTTTAGTGACTATTTACTAAGCTATAAAAGTGATGTACAAGACCCTCAGGGAGTCTGAAGTCTACTACTGGAATGGGTAAGAACAGAAAAATACAGTGCCTGTGACTGAGGCTTGACATCTCCAATATGGAATAGCCCTACTCATCTAACATCTGAATAAGACTTTGTTTGGTGGCAGAGTGCTGCCCTGAGCTGGCTTTGTGCTTTGCAGTTGCTGAATAAGGTGGGGACTTGGTTGACATCTGAGGTAGGAAAGCAGATGCTTCAAGGCATCTCCATGCAGGCTGCCTCCCTCTTATATTTCTGATGGATAAGGCTACATTATTACTGAGCCTAATTAGCATTTACACTCCATGGGGGCAAGGGGCAAAAAGAATAATTGTATAACTATGGTTAAAAAACTGAAGTTAAAAAAAAATGACATTGGTGGTAGGCAGGCCCATACAGGTCATTAATGGCTCCAGGGTGAATGCCTTTATTTCAGGCTTAGCTCATTTCCTTTAAAAAGGAGCATTTTGTATAAGACACTATTGGATTCCACAAAGTTCATACTAGTTCAGCAAGAGGAGTCGTGACTACTAGCAGATCAGGTGTGATGTGGGGTGAGGGGTCTTAAATAAGTGATCAGTATCTTCTTTCTAAAGAATGTATTCAATCCCTCTTCGTAATATATGTTCCCTATGACTCTAGAGCAGAGGGTAGGAAACTTTTTCTGTAAAGAGGCAGATAGTAAATATTTTTTACTTTGCAGGCCATTGAATCACTGTCACAGCTTTGCCAACTTTGCCATGGTATGGACATGTCTGTGTTCCAATAAAATTTTGTATGTGGACACCGAAATTTGGATTTCATATAATTTTGACATGTCATGAAATACTAGTCTTTTTTCAATATTTTTTCCCCCAAATAAATAAAAATGTGAAAACTAGACTCAGGTAATGGGCCACATAAAAACAAGGCAGGGCAGATTTGGGTCCATAGACTATAGTTTGCTGACCCCTTCTCTAAAGGTCTTAAAAATAATATCTATAACGTTTTAAATTTGAGGACATTTTATTCATTTAACAAGCTATTGTATCACACTTAATATATGCCATGCACTATTTTAAATGCCTTATAGATGTTAGCTAACTTAACCCTCACAGTAACCCCGTGAGGGAGGTACTTTTTAGCCTTATCTTGCAGTTGTGTGAATTGAGGCACAGAGAGATTGAATAAATAGCCCATAATCACGCAGCTAGCATACCTAGTTTTGAACCTAGGTGATTTAGCTCCAGATACTTGTTCTTATCTACCATGATATGCTGTCTTAAAGGATTTATAATTACTGATTTTCTAGGCTAAAGGAATTTTAGAGATTAATCCATCCTTAGTACATCTCTATTTCTTAAACACATTCTTACCAGCTTCATGGCCTTTATGATTCAAATTTGTGCCTCAATAAAATTATGGATTACCATTATGCACTTTCAGCATCTCATGTGACTGCCTGAAAGCTTAGTCTTAAATCCCACTTATCCCAAGTGTAATCTGTCTGCACAGGCTGGGCACTTAAGTGTTCACTTCGTGTTTTATTTATGTTCATTGTGAGATGCTTGAAGGTAGGAGCAATAACATCAAAATGTTTTCCATCAAAGAGAAATCTATTCTGGGCATATCTTTTGCTTCCTTTGTTTCAGATTACTCCCAACTCAGATTTTGCCGTGCTGCTTTTCCTGCTTGAATAAGCAGCTGGTTGAATCTTGAGCCCCACCTGCCTTTTGATAGGGAACAGAATTTGTGGTATCATGCTACACTATCCCTGTTGATCTAAAGATACCACCAAAGCAGGGCTGTGAATGGAAAATTTCCCAGTCTTTCCAAGGAAAAACATGGAAGCTAGGTGTGCATGCATGTGTGCACATACGAGTATGTGTTAAAGCAAGTCAAAACTTAAGTGGATGATGAGGTGCTCAGGATTTTTCATTCCTTTTGCTTATAGTCTCAGACTCTACTAACCAGGAGGGACCTTGGAGAACCTCTGGTACAGAGTTTTCTGTGCCCCAGGGCTTCTGCAGGGTTATCGCCAGGGGCCCTCATCCACACGTGCTCCAATCTGTTGGGCAGAGAAATGATGCCTTTAAGATGTGTGTATAATTACTTTTCAGATGTGTGTAGATGCCATCATGATCAAAAAGAAAAGCTTTACCGAATTCATGTTAGGCTAGTGTTTTGTTTTTTTTGTGTGTGTGTGTTTTTTTAAGATTTTATTTATTTATTCATGAGAGACACAGAGACAGGCAGAGACATAGGCAGAAGGAGGAGAAGCAGGCTCGGGACTCAATCCCGGAACTCCAGGATCACAACCCAAGTAGAAGGCATACACTCAACCACTGAGCCACATAGGCGTCCCAGGAGAGGCGTCACCAGTTGAGAAACCTGTTCTAGTTAGAGCCCCTTATTTGCAGATGAAGAAACTGAGACTCAGGGGTGGAGGGAAGAGATTTGCCTGTATCATTAGAGAAAGAATAGCTGCCCTGGAAACTGGCACGATTTGTATGTACCATATGGCTTGTGCTCTCTGTCTCCCCTGGGATGAGCAGATAAAGGAGATGGGCACATATTTTGACCTTTAATGCTGTGTTTTCTCATATTGTCTAATAGCGTGGTGGATCACAGTGACTTTACCAGTATTTATAGTGCTTTTCTTGAGAATCTTACTTTTTTTTTTTTTAAGCTATATTCCTTGCTATACTACCGTAAGTAATAATTCTACCTGGAAATCCAAGCCAACCTGGAACAAAGTATAGTAAAATTGGGTAGCTTGCTTATATATCTGTAGTAGAGCGTGGGCTCTGAAACTCAAGAGTTTTAATCTCTCTAAATCAGACTGGACTTGTGAGGATTTCAGTTATTTATATCTTAGTCTTCTATGACTGTGTCTCTCAGCTGGGTGCAAAACAATAACTTTTGTTAAATCTTTGCTAAATGCCTGACACTGTGCTAGGGTATTTTTCTGTGTATCATATATCACTTAATTTAATAAGCCCAACTTTGCAATTCTGAGGCCCTGCTCAGAAAAAGCTAACTAGCTTCAGTCTCTTCCAGAGCCCATCCATCCAGTTATTTATTCATCTTGTGGAGATTATATCCTTGTGGAGAACCTCTGACAGGTTTGTAAATGTGCCCTTGAGTCCCACCCCATTGGTGGCCAAGCTGGGACAAATTAGTGCAGATGCATCCGTCCAAATGACCCAGGATTGGCAGCAACATCAGCATGGTCTGCACAGGACAACACTTCTTTCCCCCTGGGAACTTAGGAATTTGGAGTGGCTGAGGTGATTTGGTCAAATGACGTATCAACTATTTTCTTGCACCTTTATATTTTTTTTTAATTTTTAAAAAAAAATTTATTTATGATAGTCACACACAGAGAGAGAGAGAGAGAGAAGCAGAGACATAGGCAGAGGGAGAAGCAGGCTCCATGCACCGGGAGCCTGACGTGGGATTCGATCCCGGGTCTCCAGGATCACGCCCTGGGCCAAAGGCAGGCGCTAGGAAACTGGCACGATTTGTATGTACCACCAGGGATCCCACACCTTTTTATTTGATCTTAAAAACTCTTGAGGGGCACCTGGATGGCTCAGTCAGTTGCTTTGGCTCAGGTCGTGATCTCAGGGTCCTGGGATCAAGCCCTGTGTCAGGCTCCCTGCTCAGCGTGGATTTTGCTTCTCTCTCTCCCTCTGCCCCTTCCTCCTGCTCATGGTGTCTGTCTGTCTGTCTGTCTCTCTCTCTCTCTCAAATAAATAAAATCTTAAAAAAAAAAAAAAAGCCTCTTGAGAAGTCAGAGGAATAGGAATGATCTATCTCATAAGTTGGGAAGCCAAGGGTGGAGGAAGCCTGCATGAGGTGACCTTGCTGGTGAGGGCCTTCTAGCTTCTGTGTTTACCATACAGCCTGTCTGGTGGCATTGATGCCACCGCTGATCTCACGCTCTTCTCTTCCTCTAGGCGTGTCCTTGCTTTTCTTCTCCTTTTCTCTTCCTTTCTGTACTTTCCTTCTATTGCCTTGTAGATGCATCCTCTACTAGGTGAGCTTTAAATGTTAGACTTCCTCCAGGCTGTCTTAAACCCTCTTTGTGCTCCAAGTTCTCTCCCTCAGTGACTGCTTCTCATCTCTACACTGACACATCCTGAAAGTGTCATTTGAGCCTAGACTCCATCTCTTTGTGTTCCAGACGTACCATCAACTTCCTACACAGTATCTCTGCTTGGATGCCTCCCAGGCACTCCGTGACAACTTGTCTAAAACTTGACTCAATCTTCTACCCCCCAACATAGCCCCTCTCTCTTGTTTCTGATTTAAGTGAATGGCAACTCCCAGCTCATGCTCTCCCTGCAGAGTGGCCCTGTTGCCTTAGAGACTCTTCCTGGTTTCCTAACGCTCTTAAAGCAAAATGTAGAATTCCTAAGTACCATATCTACTTTTCCAGCTTCATATCATATCGTTTTCCTATCTATACTTGCAGCATGGAGGCCACTTTGATTTTTAATATTTATCAAAGGAATAGTGTGTTCCATGATTTTTAAAACTGAGTAGAGGAGTTGCAGCACATGTGGATTTAAGTTACCCATTGACTTGTTTTTAAACTTTATCTTCCTCCCCTTATAGCTCTATTAGCTCTTAATTTTCCAAACAAAACTGTTAATGGGCATTAAAGCTACAGGGGCTTCATAATTTAAAAAATACATGGAGGAACGCTATAGGTGAGGAGAAATGTTTCAGTCTCCTCTTCAGATCATACTGCGCCAAGCCTCTGCTCAGACAGAGGTTATACATCCACTCTTTGTAGAAGCCAAGTGGCACAAGTGCTAAGTCTTTGCTGCAGTTTTAGTGGAAGTTGTTTGGGTTCTCAGTTGGAATTTCTTTCTTTTTTCTTCGAAGTAAATTTGGAGATGTTTATGTACCCAGGAGGTCCTGTGATTGCCCCTAATTTGTTTTTTAGATGCTAGTCATTGTATATCATCCCACAGTGGTTACGTGGCTGGTGCTCATACACATGCTTATTAAGTGGTAGTGTGAGCGCAGGCATTAGGTGTGTGCTGTGTGCACAGAGACCTGATATCCTGAACCAGCCCAGGCAGCTTCCATATGTGATCATGAGTTTAATTCTTTCAGTTCAGAGTGTTTCATTATCCCACAGATTCACTTCTTTCTTCTGCCCTTGCCCTGACTCTTTCCAATACCTTAAATTAAGTCTGATTCCATTCTATTGGTATATTTTTATAACAAGTATTGCCTGAGAGTGGGCATTGCAAAATGTGATTAAAAGTAGGGATGTATACCAAATAGTATTGCCCTTTCTGACCAACCAATTATATGTTGCTCACTGATTATTTTTTTGTAAATTCTGTTCTACCATTTCACATTTCTTTGCCATCGTAGGAATGGATAGGTGGGAAAGATTTGAGGTAACAGTATAATTGCAGATCAGTGGAGAAAGTGGCCTTTGCATGGGCCTGAATAATTCAAGATGTTAAAATAGGAAACACACTTGTCCTCCCATGTAGGCCATAGCTTATCAATAATAAAAGAATATTTTTATTTCCCATTTGCTTTGTCCCTTTTTAATTGATTATGTTTTTTTAAATAAAAAGATGTATTTAGGGATCCCTGGGTGGTGCAGCGGTTTGGCGCCTGCCTTTGGCTCAGGGCGCGATCCTGGAGACCCGGGATCGAGTCCCACGTCGGGCTCCTGGTGCATGGAGCCTGCTTCTCTCTCTGCCTGTGTCTCTGCCTCTCTCTCTCTCTCTGAGTGTGACCATCGTAAATAAATAAATTAAAAAAAAAAAAGATGTATTTATTTATTTTAGAGAGAGAGCATGCACGAGTGGGAGGGGCAGAAGGGGAGAGAGAGACTCTCAAGCAGACTCTGTGCTGATTGCAGAGCCTGATGCAGGGCTCAATCTTAAGACCCTAAAATCACTATCTGAGCTTCAACCAAAAGGCTGGACACTTAACTAACTGCACCACCCAGGTGCCCTGTCCCCTTTTTTAAATGAACTTTTTATTTTGAGATAATTGTAGATTCACATGTAGTTATTTGAAATAATAGCAGTGAGATCCTATATACCCTTTGCCCAATTTCCCATATGGTCATAACTTACAAAACTGGTACAACATCACAACTAGGATATTGATAGTGATATAATCTACCACTCTTACTTAGATTTCCCCAGCTTTACTTTTATTCACTGGTGTGTATGTGTGTGTTTAATTTGATATAATTTTTATCACGTGTAGGCTTTTTATTATTTCAAAAATTTCCCAATTGGCTGAGAACTTGAGCTGGGAGGAGGTGTGTTATTTACTGGATCCCTCTCAAGCTCCACTAATAAACAGCTCGAGCATAATTCTTTCTCTTTTATATACATAGCTACTTAATTTTGGGGCAAGTTACGTGACTTCTAAATCTTGGTTTCCTCTTCTACAAAATGAAATTTGCAGCAGCTACTTAATGTAGAAGGTTGCCATGAGGACTAAAATGAGAAAAGAATGTATAGTGGGTACTCAGCAAAAAGGAACTCAATAAATGATCATCTCTTTTTTTGAGTGACTTTTTTCAACTGAGATTATAAATGAGAGTATTTGCATTTTTTAAAGCTTTTCACAAAAATGAAGTGTCCTAGGATTGTAGTATTGAAAGGTCCCTTAATAGTTCTGGAACTAGTGCAGGACTCCCCTAAACATTCTTAGGTGATAGGCTCTTATTCTTTATAATAAACTAAAGTCTGCCTCCCTGTCACTTTTAGATCTGCCTTCATCCATGTCATGGCCCTTCTAGGGCTTGAGGACAGCTACTGTATCCCACCTCTCTCCCCAAATTATCTTTTACAAATGAGCTATCCTTAACCATTTCTCTTAAGGTGCAACTTCCAGACCCTTTCCCATCTTGGTCTCCCTCTTGTAGATAAAGACAAATTTGTTCTTCCCTTTAATTAACAGACCACAGAATTCAGTTGTAATCTGGCTAGCATATCCCAAGATAGGCCTGCCTTCTCTTTAGTTGAGCTTTTGGGGGGAATCCAGGTCACCTTCTTTATGCACGTACAGTTTGTTCTTTTGTCTTCTATTTACTTTCCAGATGAAAAATAAATGCATGGCAATTTAACACAACTAATTGAACATATATTTTAACCCCTCTGCCCTGCTGTAATACCATTAATATAATAGAGAAGAGATATCAGCCAATGAGAGATCAATGGAATATTGAAGCCAGAAAGTATGAAGTGTGCTGAACTTGACCAGAGGAACTGAAAGTGCCTGCTGGAGGAGAAATTAGGAAGAAAGAGGATTTGTAATGCAGAACTCTGGAATAGTTCCAAAATTGGAGAAGCAAAATACTGAAAACAGGAAGATTAGTTGAAAATCTGTGTGAAAAACAATTAGTTGCCTACAGCTCCTCCTCTACTCTCCCAGGAGACAGGAGTTTTAGTCTTACATATTGAACCTGAGGCATACCAAGCATAGAAGAGGGGATGGAATATGGAGCAAAACTGAAAATAAGGGCTATAAGGCAAAGGTCTAAGCAGTGAATGATAGAACCATCCCCCTCTCTCACTCAGATTCAGAATACCTGCAGGCAGGCACTCTCATGCAAGAGATTGGAAGATCCATCTCTGATAAAGTGTGCCCCAGAGGAAAAAGTCGTAAAGGTACTTCTTTTAGGAGTCCCCAGTAAAATGGTAGGTTCTTGCTTGATCTCCCTGATAAGAAGTCCACAAGTTATTGAGCCTAGCCACCCCCACACAGAACTTTCAAACAGCTTCTAAAAGTATGAGCAGAGAGCCAAGTGTCAGGAGGCATTTAAAGCAAGCCTCTAGCATAAAAGACAGAGACCAAAACCCCTTTTCCCCAAATGAGGGGGAAAGAACTCAGAGGAAACAGTAAAAGCGGAGAGGAGGAAGAGAAAGAGAAGAAAAAATGTAACTATATTTTGAGAGAGTTTAGAGAAAATACTGCATTCATGAAAGATGAATAAGATTCTTTCAATAAGGGATGCCTGGGTGGCTTAGCGGTTGAGCATCTGCCTTCCGCCCAGGGTGTGATCCTGGAGTCCCGAGATCCAGTCCCACATCGGGCTCCCTGCATGGAGCCTGCTTCTCCCTCTGCCTGTGTCTCTGCCTCTCTCTCTCTCTCTCTCTCTCTCTCTCTCTCTCCCCCTCCCTCTCCCTCTCTCCCTGTCTCTCATGAATAAGTAAATAAAATATTTTTTTGGGCAGCCCAGGTGACTCAGCGGTTTAATGCCACCTTTGGCCCAGGGCGTGATCCTGGAGACCTGGGATCAAGTCCCATGTCGGGCTCCATGCATGGAGCCTGCTTCTGCCTCTCTCTCTCTGTGTCTCTCATGAATAAATAAATAAAATCTTTTTTTAAAAGAAGATTCTTTCAATAAAAAGTGGGACAGGGAACCTTCAGAAAACAAGAAAGACCTTTTGGAAATTAAAAATACCATAACCACAGAAATATTGAAAGATAAAATTGAAGAAGATTCCTAAGAGAAAGACCAAATGAAAGAGGTGCAAAATGAGGAACAGGTGAAAAAATGCAGGATCATTCCAAGAGACCTAACACCTGACTCATGGAAATCTCATGAGAGAAAAAAATAGGCAGTAAGAGGAGGAAATTATCAAAGAAATAGAATGGAAAGATATCTCCAGAACTAAAAGTCTGTAGATTGAGATAGCACTGTGAATGAAAGGACCCAACACCAAGGTGTAACCCTGTAAGAGTTCAGAACTCTGAGGATAAAGAGAAAGTACTAAAAGCTTCTAGAGAAAATAGTTATGTACTAAGGGTTAGTGTTGAGAAGGGCATTAAATTTCTCAAAAGCGACAAAAGTAGAAGACAATGGAGCAATACCTTCAGAATTCTAATAGGAAAAAAAATATTCCCAACTTAGAATTTTATAGCCAGCTGAACTATCACCCAGGTTGAAAGCTAATAAAGACATTTTCAGACATTTTGTGCATATGCCCTATGATATTGTGATATAATAAGAATATGAATTTGGACGGGTACCTGGGTGGCTCCATCAGTTAAACCCTGCTGTTAGCTCAGGTCATGATCCCAGGGTTGTGGGATTGAGTCTCATATCTGGCTCCCTGCTCAGGGGGAGCCTGCTTCTCCCTCTGCCCCTCTCACCTGTCATATACTCACTCTCTCTCTCAAATGAATAAAATATTAAAAAAAAAAAAAAACAGTTCTTTAAAAAAAAAAAAAAGAATGCATATTTGGTCTTTTTCCCTGGTTCCTGGCACAGAGCTCCTAAAACCCTTGGAATTTCCTGAGTGGTAGGGATGATAAGAGCATCCTTTATTATAATATTTGCTCTTCCATTCCCAGTTCCTGACACAAAAGCTTCTAAACCCTTGGAATTTCCTGAGTGAGAGGAGTGTCCATTGTTATTTATAACAAACCTCTTTCAACCACACCTGAGTTTATGCTAATAAGATGACTCTCTGTGGACCCCTGGATAGCTTCAGGATGAGGCTGGTTGCCAGAGAGGGCAACCATATGATTAGAGGGTTTGAACTTCCAGTCCCACCCTTTGACCATTGGGGAGCTTCCAGGTTGGTGAACATAGCCACGTGTGGGGAAGGTGGCACCCCTCAATTCCCCAGGGACAGAAGTTCCTGTGCTCAGGACCTTTCTAGACCTTGCCCTCTGTACCTCTTCAGCAGGCTGTTCTTTGCATCCTTTGTGATAAACCAGTAATAGTAAATTGTTTTCCCTGAGTTCAGTGAGCCATTTTAGCAAATTATCACACCTGAGGAGAAGGTTGTAGGGAACATTCCCACCCCCCACTCCCACCCCAACTTTATAGCCAGTTGCCCAGAAGTACAGTTGGCATCTGAAGCAGAGGTCGTCTTGTGGGACTCAGCCCTTAACCTGCACCAGCCCTAGGGAGTTCATGTCAGGTTTGAAGTATATTAGAGGATACCAGTTGGTGTCTGGAGAGTTGGAAAATTGGTTTGTGTGAGGGGAAAAAAAAAACCCACACATTTGGTGTCAGAGTGCTATGAGTAAAAAAAAACAAAAACAGTTTATAGAATACCCTTTCTCAAGCAACTCTGCTAGAAGATGCTTTTCATCAGAACAAGGGGATAAATCAGGAAGAGGACTCAACGGACTTCAGGAAATGGGTTCCAATGTAGGTGAAGTGAAAGGGATTCCTGTGAGGACAGAGTTCCAGTAGGGAATACCTCAAGAGTATGCAGGAGCAAGCTGCTAGGGTACCTGATTGAACATATTAAAAGGAGTTTTACACTTTATTGTTATCACGGGGGGGGGGGGGGTGTGATTCTGTAAGAAAGGAAATGTAATCATTGCATACATCATGGCTTGGCTGCAAGTAATATTCACATAGACCTAATAATGCAACTCTTAATTTAACTAAAAGTGGACATAATTATATTGGAAAGATGGGGAGACTAAGTGGGTTTGTATGTGAAGAGAATGTCAGAACAAAATCCTGCTCTTCCATCACAGGGCTTAAGTAGGTAATGTAATGGTTCTCTTTTGCTGCCTAACAAATTACCCCAAAACTTAGTGACTTAAAATAATAAATACCTATTATCACACAGCTTCTGTGGGTCAGGAATTCAAAAGCAGTTTAGAGATCTCTCATGAGGTTGCAGGCATCTGAAGGCTTGACTGGAGCTAGAGGCTCCTCTCCCAGGCTCATTCAGATAGCGGTAGAAAGAAGCCTTAGTTCTTTTTGTACAGCTCTCCCCAGGATATGTCGTTCCTTTACTCAGCTCCCAAGAGCAAGTGATCCGGGAGAGACGGTAAAAGGAATGTACAGTGCTTTTTATGACCCAGCCATGAATGTGGCATGCATTCAGATGACACCGTCACTTCTGTTGTACTGTGTCAGCCACACAGACCAGTCCTGAGACAGTGTGGGAGAGGGTTGCACAAGGGTATGAATGCCAGGAGGCAGGGATTGTGGGGGGCTGTTGGGAGACATGATATTACAAGTAATAACTAGAAATGAAAATTCAAGAATTATTACTAGAGGCACATTACTTAGGAGGGTGGAAAATAGGACGCCTGGGTAGCTCAATCGGTTAAGAATGCAATTCTTGATGTTGGCTCAGGTCCTGATCTCAGGATCATGGGATCAAGCCCTGCATCCTCAGGTGCCCCACTCAGCAGGGAGTCTGCTTGAGGATTCTCTCCCTCTGCCTTTCCTCTCATGCCCACTCACTCATCTTCACTGTCTCTCTCTAAAATAAACAAATGAATCTTAAAAAGAAGGAAAGATAGAGATAAGTACCAGAAGAAAGAGATGGCTCCTGAGAGCAGGAATAAGGGAACCAGAAACTGCCAGTTTAAAAACTTTATAGGCAGCCCCGGTGGCACAGGTTTGGCGCCGCATGCAGCCCAGGGTGTGATCCTGGGAGTCACAGGATCGAGTCCTACATCGGGCTCCCTGCATGGAGCCTGCTTCTCCCTCTGCCTGTGTCTCTACCTCTGCCTCTCTCTCTCTCTCTCTCTCCATGAATAAATAAAAAATGAAATCTTAAAAAAAAAAAACTTTATAGAACAACTTTAAGAAATACTTCCATGTTGGGATCCCTGGGTGGCTCAGCGGTTTAGCGCCTGCCTTTGGCCCAGGGTGTGATCCTGGAGTCCCGGGATCAAGTCCCGCATCAGGCTTCCAGCATGGAGCCTGCTTCTCCCTCTGCCTGTGTCTCTGCCTCTCTCTCTCTCTATGTCTATCATGAATAAATAAATAAATAAATAAATCTTTAAAAAAATAAAAAAGAAATACTTCCATGTTTTACTGATATATATGTTTTTTAAGTATGAAAACCCCCAAAGCACACAGCCACTTACCGTCTTCAACACCAATAGCAGAGCCACATGTGGATTAGGTGAGAAGCTCATAGCCTCTGAATCAATCCTCATCAATCCTTTGGTATTTGGAAGATTATATGATCTTTTTTTTTTTTTAAAGCAGTTTTTTTTTTTTTAAGATTGTATGATCTTGAAGGACAACTTACAGATAATAAATCTAAAGTGGCAAAGAGGCTGAAGTGACAGAACCTGAACTAGAATATCTAAATAAATGTGAAAGAAAAGAGCATCAGGTAGTGAGATTGCTCTGGCATTTCACTAATATGGAATTTAGGGGGCGGGATGGGGAGACTATTTTGTTCTTTCCGAAGACTAGAAAGTTCTTAAGTGGAAATGTTTATGGCTAGAAGCTATAAATGGCAAGGCTTGTTAAAAAGACTATCCTTTTGGCAGATAGTTGGAAAGCACTTTATAGGACTCCCCAGGCTAAAGATGTGTCTGTCGGGAGGGTGCAATACAAGTTGGAGAGAGTTGGCCTCTGTCCCCATGTGGCCTGAGCCCTGTGCGCCCTGTGGGGCACCAGCCAGTACACAGTACCAGTTGTCTGATCTGGTTGCTGCCAGGGTCATTTTCCTGAGAGGAGCTCTGGGCTCCATGTGGCCTACCACAGCCCGGTTGTTGCCCCAAGACCCCCCCTCCCCACCATCTGTACCCCCCATCCCTGCTCTGTCCTTCCACCCTACATGAGCCCCTGTTCAAGTCTGGTCTTGTTTCTCCCTATCTCTTCCTGCCACTGTGTGTGTATTCTTCTTGAGGAGCCTACTATCAGGAGTTCCAGGGTTCTTGGACAGTTTGTCTCTTCTAATCTGCCTTTAATAAAACTGGGATTAGGAGAACATGTTAAAGAAATCAGGTCTCTGAGTTGGCGAGGAGTTAGGAGCAGTGCACTGAGACTGCCATATAAGTAAAAACTACTACTAGAAGCATTCGGGCTTTTTTTTTTTTTTTTTTTTTTTTTAACCATTTTAATGCCTCATGAAAATGTATTGTTTACATTCTTCTACCGCAACTAAGTATGTGGAATTGAAAATCTCTGGGGCTCTGTGATAAGCTCAGCTGTCATGTACTGGGATGCCTTCAGTACCTCTGCAATGGGCAGAGGCTGAAACCAGGGAAGGGGCCAGTTGGCCAGCTGTGTTTTGTATTGGCATTCCTCAGAGTCTCTCTTTGTATTTCACTTTGTCTGCAGATTGGGGACCACAAATTCAGTGCCCACCGGATCGTCTTAGCAGCCTCAATCCCGTACTTCCACGCTATGTTTACAAATGACATGATGGAATGCAAGCAGGATGAGATTGTAATGCAAGGAATGGACCCCAGGTACTCAATTTCTCCCCTAGGTCTCTCAGTCCGTAGCTTCCCAGGCACAGCTTCAGCCCTTGTATGTGGCGCCATTGGGGAACCCACGGTGGGACACAGCATCTCGCACAGCTCCATGCACACAGTGGGTGATTAGGAAACCAGTTAGAACCTCAGTCGGTGGCCTGAGACAGGGTTAAATCAAGGAGCGATTTCTTTTCTTTTTTTTTTTTTTTTTTTTAATTTTTATTTATTTATGATAGTCACACACACACACAGAGAGAGAGAGAGAGAGAGAGAGGCAGAGACACAGGCAGAGGGAGAAGCAGGCTCCATGCACCGACGTGGGATTCGATCCTGGGTCTCCAGGATCGCGCCCTGGGCCAAAGGCAGGCGCCAAACCGCTGCGCCACCCAGGGATCCCCAAGGAGCAATTTCGATGTGTTTTTACTCTATTAGAGAACCACATTTAATAGGACACCTGTCATGTGTGCTACTGTAAGCACTGAGATATAGCATCCAAGATACTTGTTATAATTAGAATTGGGTATAAAGCTGGTTGAATGTTCTATGCACTTTCCTGTGCTAACCATTATAGCTGGCAAAATAGTTTATCAACTAAGTGTCTTCATTCAGTGCTCTTCCCATCAATCTAGAACAGTGTTGTCTGTTAGAACTTCCTGCACTGATGGAAACATTGTATTTGTACCCTCTAGAATGGTAGCCACTAGCCATATGTATATGTAGCTGCTGAGCACCAGAATTTTAACTAGTGGGACTAAGGAACTGAATTCTAAATTTTGCTTAATTTAAAAATAATTTTAAATAGCCATGTGTGGCTGGTGGCTACTATATGTATATGGGACAACACAGACTCAGAAGATGGCAAAATCGTGGTTATTTGATGGATGAGAAAAATAGAAGCCCAAAGAGGTCAAGCCCAAAAGTTATCCCACCTAAATGCCTTTCAGCGTCCAAGACAGCCCTCCCTAACAAATTGTTATTGGCCACAAATACTAGTCCTGCCAAGACTAAGAAATTCTGCTCTAGATGAATTTTAGGGGCAAGAGGCAGTACCATAACCACTGAAATCATGTCATTTAGGTATTTACTTAAAGTTGTCCTGACATGTAGAAGTCGCTTACTACTGAACCCTCTTCATGGGAATACTTTCCTGATTACTGTATGAAGACTTTATATAAACATATTTCATAGTATGCCTTTTTGGGCTTTGAAAAGGAGAAGGATGTTTATGTGACTGATTCTGTGTTTGATTTTGCTGCAAGTCTATGAACTGAGGCTGTATGTTTATAACATAGGCTATATCCAAGGCTCCACTGTGCACCTACTATGTGCGTGGCACTATTCTGAAGTCTGGGAATGTAGTAGCAAACGAGACACACAGGGTGATTCAGAGCAATGACATTCTTGTTAGAGGAGAAACAATAAACCAGTGACTCTAAAACATCAGCCAATAACCTGTCATCTGTTGCTTACCTTCTTAATGTCATAGTGGTGGAAACTAGGGGTAAAGGAGCCAAGAAACTGTAGTACCCTCTGGATGATTGAAAGTGATCTGCCCCAGCACATGGAGAGGATTTATATACCCACTCCAAGGCCAGCTACTTATAAGGAAAGACACAGAAGTGGGTCTGCAAGGGCAGTTGTACACACTCTTCTCTGAGGTCTGTATCTGAAGGAGCTATGCTCCTCACCATGCACAGTCCAAGTGCTTCATTTAGCAGAAGTAGACTGGACACCTGTCATGTGTGCTACTGTAAGCACTGAGATATAGCCCTGAGAAAACTGTGCCTCTAATTGTGCCAACTTTCTAGTTGGGGGGATCTGGCAATAACTGCACACATGCACAATAAGGGAGGCAAGTAAAAGTGATGCAAGAAAAGTAAAGTGAGTGATGGTGGGGGTCTTTGCTGTTCTAGGGTGATCAGGGAAGGTGTCTGTGATGAGGTGACGTTTGAGCCAAGACCATAATCAAAGTGAGAGTGAGCTGTCTGGTGACAGAGCCCTCCAAACAGAGGGAGCAGGCAGTGCAAAGGCCCTGCGGTGAGAATGTGTTTGGCATGTTGGGATAGAGCAGGGGCTAAAAATGGAAGATGACAAGGTCAGAGAGCTGGAGAGGGGCCAGACCACATACAGCCCTGCGATGGAACTTGGAGTTCTTTCCTGGTGGAGTGCCTTTCCCAGAATTTTAAGGCAGAAAAATTTGTCGGCATCTCATTCTAGAAATATATCCCCCCAAAATAATAAAAACATTACTTATGAAGGCAATAAGATATTATTAGTTATTAGGTCTACCAATAAAGGAAATAAATTATAGCATATTTATGTGTTAAAATACTTTATAGCAACCCCTAAAAATGATAAACATGACGACATTATAGCAACATAGGAAAGGACTTGATAAGTATTTTGTGATTATTTCCATACTATTTATGCATGCAGGAAAATAGGAAGAAAGTGAACCCTCAAAAGTAACCACTGTTTGGCTCATTCAGTAGTGAGATTGTGGGTACTTGCTTTCTCTTTTTAGAATTTTCTATAATAAAATTATTTGGGCAATGAAGACAGCTTAAGAAGTACAATGAGTCTTCGCCTCTGGTGAAGATTCTTGAAGGGTATGGGCTAAATGGGTTTTAGACCATTCCCCAGGTAAGTGTGTCAACTCAGTGAGGGCCAGTCTCTGAAGCAAATCTTTCCTCCTTTCTCTAGCGCCCTGGAGGCTCTTATCAACTTTGCCTACAACGGCCACCTTGCCATTGACCAGCAGAACGTGCAGTCACTGCTGATGGGGGCGAGCTTCCTGCAGCTGCAGAGCATCAAGGACGCCTGCTGCACGTTCCTCCGAGAACGGTGAGGCCATGAACCTGGCCCATGGTGGGGTGTGCGCCGCTGTCATTCATGGAACCCCCTGCCAGTTTGCTCAGTCTTTAGGGCACACAGAGTTTTATGAAGGGAGTGAGCCAGGGGGCTGACTCTGCAGAAATTACCTTTCTTCAAATTGTGGTCAAGCAGTGGCCAGGTTTTTGGGAGTGAACCTTTGAGGAACGTATTCATGGACCCATACCTGTGTTCTCTCCTGGCCTGACATGTACCTCTTCTTCTTGTCTTCTAGTTTGACCAGTTACTGATTTAGCTGACGGTTCTCACCAAACCAACAGATTCCATGCTGCCTCACTATTCCATAGCCTGTCTCCATCTTGTGTAGATCCTTTTCCTGCCTTGAGGTCTTGACTTCTTTTTCCTTTAGCTCTTTAGGGCCCTCCTCCCCAAATTTCAGCTCCTGGAATGCTCTTTCCCCTTTAGTTTCCTAGAAGCAATCACTGTATTCTGTCTTAGGGTAAGGACCATGAAGTATATCCCTCCCTAGGTCTGACATTCAGCAATGACTTATTGATGACTGAGCAGATAACAAGGCTCTTTCTCCCCCTCAAGAGGAAGAACTCTTAGCCATAATGTAAAAGCTGCCTGTTACCCACTAGGGACTTGGGGGTGCAGGTTATAATGTGCAGGGCTCCACACAGTCTTTGTCTGTGGTACTCTCCAAGGCCTGGCCTCCACCTGAGCTACTGTGATCACAAGGTCCGTGGCCTGAAGACCAGCATTCTTTCCCATCTCAAATCTGCTCTCCTGAACCTCATTGCCTTTTAGAGTGACCTCTCCCTCTCCCATTCCTGTCCCACCAATCCACTTCACTCAGCACCTCTCTGGACCCCACCTGCTCTCCCCATCCTGCCCCTGTGATGATCATGGACATCACTGATGACTGCTGTGAGTGCAGCTAGTCTTAATAACCATGATAATGATGTTCAGCACACAGGGCACTCTTTGCTGGGTGCAGGGTGAGTGGTTTCATTGTGAGGCAGGTGGTCCTGTTTCAGGTTTTATAGATGAAGGCCACATAATGACAGTGTGTAGTCGCAGAGCCTGGTTTGACCCTGCCCTGGGATGCCTTCTGGTCAGGCTGGAGGGATGTGTGTGGCGGGTATGAGGCGCACTGTCTTTCCTCCTCATTTGTGAGCCGCTTAAGGACACAGACCAGACTCGGTTTATCTCTCTCTCCCCACAGAGCCCAGAATGATTAAGTAGGCATTCTGGAAAGGATTAAGTTGGCCACTCTCACAAGGGGACAACAGCTCCACCTAGGGGCTTTTGAGGTCATCACTCTCAATACTGTACCCAGCCTCTGTTTCAAAGCAGTTATCATCCAAAAGATGCTTGGAAGAGTGATTTTTAGACCTGTGGAGTTTTTACATGCACCAATGACATTTTAGGAAGACATACTAACACAAAGCCTGATATTATGAGTCTTTCCTTAACATTTTTCCATGCATTCCTGCAAAATCCCTTCTAAAGCCTCACTTCACACCTGATATCTGTCTTTATACCTTCCCACAGGCCCCGGAGGCTTGACCTGCTTTCTGTTTTCATTCCAGTAGTTACCATCACTGCCTCTCTTCCTTGGAGTGGCTTCTCCTTGAGCCTGGCTGCAGGGTGTTAGGGTGTCCCACCTGCTCCCTGCCCACTTACCCATATTTGAAGACAAGCACATGGGCCCTTGATTTTCAAGGTGTGATCACTAATGACTTGAGAGAACCCATTCTGAGCGGTAGTGGAAAAGACATGATTTTCCAGAGCACAGAGAAGTTGTAAAGCTGTCAGTTTTCCATGAGGTAGGGGTTGATTTTTTTTTTCTTGTGGCCCCTTTCCAGCCTTCAGATGTATGGGCTTCCTTGTTTTTAGGTGAGCACTGGCACTGTGTATTTTCCAAAACCCTTCTCTCAGAATTGAATCAGAACATTGGATGCATCCATGAACCAAGTCAGTAACTTATTTAATTCAAGTCACTGCTTCCTGCCTCTGATAAAGCATTACATCTTCACTATGGCCTCCTTGCACAGAGTCCAGCTGTGCTGGCAAGAAAGGTGGTTGCCCACTGGGTAGTGGCTACAGCTGTGTGTCTGTCTCTGCTCTTTGGGTTCATTTTCCCTCTTCCTCCTGTTCCTAAATGGGGCCCTCTCCTGCATGGCAGCTCTCCCTTCTCCTTCCTCACCAGTTGCCTCACAAGCAGCCTTCCCATATCCCATCCTCTTCTATGCAAAAGCCCAGTTCGCTTGAAGGTATATTTTGCCCTCCTTGTTATGCAATGCCAGTGAAAGATGGCCAAAGCTGAGGTATAGGAGTCCTAACCTGAGAGGGAGCTGGTGGAAGTGTGTGCCAGGCACACACATATTGATCATCCTTTTCCATGTCTTTGGCTTCTAATTCCCAGTCCATGGCACTGACTCCTCTTGAGTTGATGTCACAGCAATCAGTATCAGTAAGGCACCAGGTGTAGAGGCTCAGGGAAGGTGTAGCCTCCTCACTGCCACATGTACATAGAGGCCTTTTAACAAATCTTATTCGGTCATTGTAAATGCTCCAGGAAGAAGGTGGTATTTGAGAACTGAGCTGGCATTCTGACCTTGAGCCTGGTGTTCCTCACTGGCCACGGTGCCTTGCCTCATTGTTGGTGCTCATGCTTCCCTGTCCTTAGTGGAAATGCACGTAGGTCTCCAAGGCAATGGACAAAGCCAGTTCAGGCTAGAAGGGAAGCAACAACTTGTGGAATTTAGATTATCCCAAAGCCAGGATCCTGAGAGAGACTCTGCCCTTCAGCTGTGCTGCTGGGGGACAATGGGTAGCGAGTATAACTCTACCTGTAACTTTAAGCAACACAGCGTGGGAAAGAAAGCAAGCATTCGGGATCCCTGGGTGGCGCAGCGGTTTAGCACCTGCCTTTGGCCCAGGGCGCGATCCTGGAGACCCGGGATCGAATCCCACGTCGGGCTCCCGGTGTATGGAGCCTGCTTCTCCCTCTGCCTATGTCTCTGCCTCTCTTGCTCTCTCTGTGTGTGACTATCATAAATAAATAAAAATTAAAAAAAAAAAAAAGAAAGGAAGCATTCTAGTAAAACCTAGGCAGTTTCCATCTGATAAATACCCTCTCCCTCCAAGGAGTATCAGTCAAAAATCAAAATAAGAAAAGCCCCATCCCCAGGATCTCCTGCTGTCGCAAGATTTCAGAACCACATTGGGCTCACCTGAGATTTTGTCAGATGCAGTAGTAGTAAAAAAAAAAAAAACCTGTGATAAAAATTAAGACAGCAACCAACTTCATGCCAGGCATCATGTTGAGTGCTTTTGCTACATTCTTGCTTACACATGGCCACAGCTGTAGGAGCTGGATAGCTGTTTTCCTCACCTTTTTCCAGGTGAGACTGTTACAGACACCTGAGGAACCCTCCTGCCTCACCTGGTGCAATGCAGGGCCTGATTTACTCAGAGGGCCCCAGCGAGGGCCAATCTGCCTCTGGGTAATGGGAACACGCACAGGGTTCAGTCTTGGCACCACCACTTGCTTGTAGAGGGCTGTGAGCACATTGCTTCATTTCTCTGAGCCTCAGTTTTCCATCTAAAAATGGAAGTAGGGGATCCCTGGGTGGCTCAGCAGTTTGGTGCCTGCCTTTGGCCCAGGGTGCGATCCTGGAGTGTCGGGATCAAGTCCCGCATCGGGCTTCCGGCATGGAGCCTGCTTCTCCCTCTGCCTGTGTCTCTGCCTCTCTCTCTCTCTCTGTGTGTGTGTGTTTATCATAAATAAATAAATAAATCTTGAAAGAAAGAAAGAAAGAAAGAAAGAAAGAAAGAAAGAAAGAAAGAAAGAAAGAAAGAAAGAAAAGAAGGAAAGAAAGAAAGAAAGAAAGAAAGAAAGAAAGAAAGAAAGAAAGAAAGAAAGAAAGAAAGAAAGAAAAGAAAGAAAATAAAAATGGAAGTAATGACTGCTTTGCAGTGCTGTTGAAAAGATCCTGGCCTGGCAAAGTACTGGACACTGAGCAAGTGGTAGTTAGTTGCCGTCATTCCTGGGTGTCTGAACAATTAGACTCAGAGCTTTTTACTGTTTAAAAAAGAAGTGTAAGGGTCCTGATGTTAAGAAGTCATCTCTGCATGGTTTAAACTCTCATTCTACAACTTCAGTGCCCTCCTAAGGACCAGGTAGATGTCCCACCAGGAATGTCAATGGCTTAAGGCAAGCAAACAAGTTTTCTAGCACATGTTCTATGCTTCTGTCCTCAGAGCTGTTTCCTAGGACTTCCCAGAAAGCTCATTCCACCTAGATGCACTGAGCCATAGGCCCAAGAGGCAGGGACCTCTGAGGATAAACTGTCTTCATTTTAAACCTTTGTCGTTGAGTCCCTAAGCAACGCATCTGGGATCATGCAGTGAGTTTTCAGCCAAGCCAAGAGCAAAGCTGGGTTTTCTCCATTCCGTAGCTCTCCCCAGCACTAACCTGAGAATGACCAAAGATAACATACTTACTTCCTCTACATTTTCTTCTTTTCATCTTTTCTCATGCCAAAAGCCTTCACCCAAAAAATTGCCTGGGTGTCCGCCAGTTTGCTGAGACAATGATGTGTGCCGTGCTTTACGACGCAGCCAACAGCTTCATTCACCAGCACTTCGTGGATGTGTCCATGTCAGAAGAGTTCCTGGCCCTGCCCTTGGAAGATGTTCTGGAGCTGGTGTCTCGGGATGAGCTTAATGTGAAGTCAGAGGAGCAGGTTTGTAGAGTGTGGTAGCCATCTGCTGTTCTTTCTAATCTTCGTTTTCTATTAATATTTCTTTCACGAAGACCATGATACGTGTGCAGCTTTGTTTCATTATACTACGTGCATTTTTCACAAGAACTTTGTATTCATTTTATTTTTTTTAAGATTTTATTTATTTATTAGAGAGACAGAGAGCACAAGCAGGGGGAGTGACAGAGGGTGAAGGAGAAGCAGGCTCCCCACTGAGCAGGGAGCCCAATGCGGTGCTTGATCCCAGGACTCTGGGATCATGACCTGAGCCAAAGGCAGACACTTAACCAACTGAGCCACCCAGGCACCTGCTTTGTATCCATTTTAGTGTCTAACATTCAATTGATTTTGTCAGCATCACACCCCTTATTCATAAATGTTCGGGTTATTTCTAGTATTGAATATGAAGTTGGGAGGGTTGGTTGGTTTGTTTTTGAAGGTGAAAGAAATGGCAGTACATTTGACTCCTAGTGGGAATTTTCCAGAAGAGAGGGAAGAGTTGGTGATGCAGGAGGAAAGGGAGAATGGCTGCTGGCACATGCCCCTGGAGTAAATGAGAAGAGACTGAGTCGAGGTCACAAGGGGTGTCCCTGCTGGGAGCACCAGCCATGCCCATCCACCCCCACAGGAGGAGTACAGGGAGGCCAGGGTGGGAAGGGAGATGCTGGCCAATTCTGTTGATGTTCTCTTCTGGCATGTTTCTATTTTCTTAGCTGAGAATGAGGATCAGGAGGAGGGTGAGAAATGTAAGGAGAGATGAAACGGCATGAGCCATCCCTCTGGGAGCAGGAGAGGAAATAGATATGCCAGGGAAAGGAAGAGGGCTTGGTGGGAAGCAGGCCCTGATGAGATCAGCAGTCAAAATTTTAGAATAGACCTGCCAGGGGGTGGTTGGCTGGCTCAGTCAGAGGAGCAGGTGAGTCTTGATCTCAGGGTTGTGAGTTTGAACCCCACATTAGTTGTAGAAATTACTAAAAAGAATAGATTAAAAAAAAAAAAAAAAAAAGATGGGACCAAAACCCCAGGCAGAGCACCTTGGGATGTTTGCAGTGTGGAATCCTGGCCTGTCACAAAACTCTGGTTAGGAGCCTGAGGCTTCAAGAGGCAAGCTGTTGGGAGGTTAGTCCCAACTCAGCTTGTTTCCCTTATGTCCAAAGAGCAGTAGAAAAGTGGGCCCTGAGTGTGGCAGTGTGGGTGCTGTGATGTGCAGGGAAGAACCCCATCCCAAGAGCAAGCCCTGTCCCAAGCTCTTCCACCAATGAGTTCAACCTGGTGCAGCTCAGTCATCACTGATACATTTGATCAGGGGTTTTAGAGGGACATACCTGTTAGGGAAAGCTCGGAAAACATTCATCTGGAACCCGGCCTTAAGGAAAGTCGGTGTGGGGTGGGGTGAGTTTAGACAAAGAGGAGGAGATGAGGGGCCTTCGAGGTAAAGGGGACAGTGTGAACAGAGAACCAGCCAGCCTGGGAAAACAGAGGGTGGAGGCGACTGAGGTGAGATGCAGAAAGGAGTAAGGAACCATTGGCAACTTTTCTTTAGGAAGACAGAATGAAATCCAGGAAGCTGTTACAATCACTGAGGCTTGCCTTTCAAAAGACTGGGCCAAATGGGGCAGCTTGGGGAAGTAGAAAGCAGTGACTTCAGGAGACAAGTAGGAGGAAAGATGGATGGGCCCAAAGAGACTGGGGGGCCTGGGGATGTGGCCCCTGGGAGAGAAGAGTGACTACACAGGTTGAACTTTGTACCATGGCAGGTCTTTGAAGCTGCGTTGGCCTGGGTCAGATATGACCGGGAGCAGAGGGGGCCCTGCCTGCCTGAGCTGCTGTCCAACATCCGCCTGCCCCTATGCCGGCCCCAGTTCCTATCAGACCGTGTGCAGCAGGATGACCTGGTGCGTTGCTGCCACAAGTGCAGGTGAGCAAGGGCCAGCCTGCACAGGATACTGCGGGGGTCTGGGCAGAGAAGAGAACTTGGCCACCTAAGCTGTTTGTGTCCAGCTCAGGGGAGGAAGGATTTGGAGTTGTCAGCCCTAATTCATAGCACCTGCTCTGCCTTCCTCATCTAGAGCCTGGAAAAGCCCAAGTCTGAACCCTCAGTCAAAGAAATGTGCCAGGAGGGGCTTCAAGGCAGAAGGGGCTTCCTTCTCTATGCTCCCTGAGGATTTCCTAGCATCTCCAGGAACTGACTCAGTGGTGACTCCCTGGGGCTCCTCATCCTCTCCAAGAAACATTAGTGCTCTGGTCTCAGATGGGCTCGGACCTGTCTACAGTGATGGGCAAGCAGGGGGCATGTTTACCAGCACGTGAAACTTTTACGCAGGGTAAATCGGTGATGACATGGTGCAGCAGAGCTCCCAAAACAGCTCAGAAGGCAGTAGCCATATAAGAGGATCATTATAAAAGTAGAGCAGCAAAGGAAAATGTTCACCTTCCTCCAAACGGCTTGTCATATTCACAGCGGGTTCAGAGGAAGCCAGTGGCTGTGTGCAATTGGTATGAAGGTGTGTGGCAGGAGGGAGTGGAGGTGTGGCTGCCAACAGGTGGGGCCCCGTGACAAGCACTCTCAAGTATGCTGTTGAATTTGAACTTTATTCTGTAGGCCATGGGTAGCTCTTGAAGGTTCTTAGCGTGGGCTATAGTGTGGAGGGTGGAATGGAGAGGCAGGACTGGAGGCAGAGAAATCCATCAGGAGCAGTTGGCTTCTGCTACCAGTGTAGGTGAGAAATGGCACATTGCAGGGTGCAAGCAATAGGGATAGGAAGGAAGAGCTGGGTCTCAGTAGTTCAGTGGTGACAGGATGCAGGCTGCTTATTGACCCTTTCCAACGCCAGCTCTTGTAGCCCCTACCCTGCTCTTCTTCTGCCAGCTGTGTGCCTGTTAGAAGATGCTTGTTCTGATTACATTAGCTGAGGTGGGTGCTGCTCATCCCGCCCCTCCGATTTTGAGCATGTTTCAGTAGCTGTGTGTGGTTCCCCCTGGACTCACTTGGGTTCAAGACCAAACCTTCCAGAAGGCTTCTTCTCCCAGGTTTCCCCTCCAGTTGGGGGTGGGGCAACTAGGCTTGGAAATACAAATATAGACCACATGGGGAAAATACCTCCTGTCATAACATCCTGCACCTTATTCCAGGGACCTGGTAGACGAAGCAAAGGACTATCATCTCATGCCAGAGCGCCGGCCCCACCTGCCGGCTTTCAGAACTCGGCCTCGCTGCTGCACGTCCATCACAGGCCTTATCTATGCCGTGGGGGGCCTCAATTCAGCAGGTATCTTGCAGCTCCCCCTTGCAGGGCCCTGTTTTGCACCAAAAAAGCTGGCTTGGCCCTCTGGTTCCCCTCCTTTGTGTGTCACCACACGGGTCCTTCTTGATTTTATGCAGCTTTTAGATTACGCAGTTATGTTAATGTTATGCAGTGAAAGCACAGCAGGTATGAATACCATCAAATCAGAATATCAGCTACATACCAGCCCTGGATAGAATGCAGAGACCCATCTCTTTTACCAGGCTAATCACATTTGGTCATATGGATCTCTGGGATTAGACTGTGAGTCAGTCACCATGAGAAAGAAAATTCTGCAAATACACAGGGTCTGCCACTATCTGTAATATGTAATAATGCTTTCTCTCTACCTGCTGCCTCCCATGCAGTGCACACATGCTTTAGAGCTGATGTGTTACTGGCAGCTCTCATCCAGCCAAGTTTTCAGGCAAACTCCTGAGGCCCCTGGCCCTCCGGCCCACCCAAGGCACCACTGCAGGGCAGTGGAGATTTCATAGGAAGGGGAGTGTGGGCTCCTAAATCTTTGCAGCACAGAGGCAAAGGGAGGTGGCATCTCCCATGTAAAGACCAGATCTCTTCTCAGTGACAGCCTAGGCTCATGGAGGGGTGCAGATGGTGCGCAGTCCTGGGGAGTTTTGTTTTTAATTGAAGGTTAATGACAGGTGGGTGTCAGTCTGTTTACCATATGTCTGTTAACCATGTGTTCTGGAAGAGAGAAGTCCTCAACTAGTAAATGCTGGAGTGTGGTAGGTGTGAGGTACCCCACAGTAGAATAAGACAGGGAGGGGGGATTATTTTATTTGATTAAAAAAAAAAAAAAAGACCCTGTTGTAAATGGTAGGGTTGGAATCATCATCCCTGGCTACTATAACTACTATGTATTCAGCACTTAGTGTGTTCTAGAACTATGTAAGCAAGGTGCTTTGCCTATTCTGTCCTTTAATCCTGACAACATCCCTGCCATAGAGATGATCTCCATTTCACACGTGAGAACAGAAGATGGGGATACAAAGCACCTTGCCCAGGGTCACATGCTAGTAAGTGAAAGTCAGCAGGGGAACCCATGCCCTTCTCTCTGGGCATCCCTCCTGCACTGGGAAAGTAGTATGTCCATCTCCCTTTCACTTTGGCCTCAAGCAGGTGGAATACCTCGTTGCAGTTTAAAACTGTCCTCTCTAAAAATAATAATAATAATAAAACTGTCCTCTCTAGAAAGTACGTGCTTCCTGGCTGATTCTGATTTTCCTTGAAGAATTAGGTTTTTGGTTAGCACGGCTGAGGTGTCTTAGTGGGCCCATCTGGCTTGAGTATTTCTGTGGGAAGAACCAATAGAGTCAAGTCAAACATTCCGTGTAATCAATGCCCAACAGCTGTGATCTAAACACATGGTCTCATTTGTTTTAATTTGAGTAGCAAATTTTTATGCAGGTGATTCCCTGAATGTGGTGGAAGTGTTTGACCCCATCGCCAATCGCTGGGAGAAGTGCCATCCCATGACAACGGCCCGCAGCCGCGTTGGTGTGGCTGTGGTAAATGGGCTTCTCTATGCCATCGGGGGGTATGATGGCCAGCTCCGGCTGAGCACCGTGGAAGTCTACAACCCAGAGATGGACACATGGACCAGAGTGAGGAGCATGAATAGCAAGAGAAGGTATTGTGCAAGAGAAGGTAGCGCTGTGCTAGACAAGCAGGGGCACATAATAATAATATAATATAATAATAAAATAAAACCCGAGCTGGCCTGGGAGTTTCCTGCCGCCAGGCCAGCCACTGCCAGCACATCCCGGAAGCTAGCCTTATTCTGCTCAAAGTAAAATCCCTGCCCTGTACTCTGAGGAGCTTGGGGAGATGAGGCAGAGATGTGTGAAAGTTGTATTGTTATTTTAAGTGTGTCAGATAAGGACCGAAAGTGTATGTTATGAAAGATTCAAGAAGGGAAAGAAACTTGATGGAAACATCTGAAAGATTTCAGGGAAGAGGTTGAAACTTGAATAATAAGGAGGATTTAACTTTATTAGTGATAAAAGGACAGGAGAGGTATCGTCCTTTATACTCTCTTCCCCCTGCTACTCCCTAGATCTCTGCCACACAGGTGCTTCTGCCACCCTGGGAGTATGTGAGCCATAGCAATGCATTTCACTTCAGGGCTACCCACTTGCCCCCCAGGTGTGAGCACCTAGGTAGACCAAGTTTATATCTTTTTTTTTTTTTTAAGATTTTATTTATTTATTCATGAGAGACACAGAGAGAGAGGCAGAGACACAAGCAAAAGCAGGCTCTATGCAGGGAGCCTGACGCAGGACCCGATCCCAGGACTCCAGGATCACGCCCTGGGCTGAAGGCAGGCGCTAAACTGCTGAGCCACCTAGGGATCCCCCAAGTTTGTATCTCTTAAGACACTCTGGATATTTGTCTCCTCCATCACTGGCTTGCTCCAATTTCCTGAAGAGTTAGAGAGCATCCGAGTAGCACCTCTATCCCACCACCTTGGTGCTCAAGGGGAGGGCGGCCTCTTCCCTTATACCAGGCATGTATGGAGCATGTGCACGGCTGAGCTGTGGAGGAGGGATAACTAGACAGGTTCTTCTGTTCTTCTGCCCTCAGTGGGGCCACCCTGGATCAGTGGTTTCAAGAGGCACTCCGCTTTCTCTTCCGGGACTGACAGGAGAGGAAGTAGTCCCTACCCATATAACCAGAATACTTCTGCATTTCTTTCTCATGAATTGAGCTTCCCTGACAGATGCCCAACGTTAGGGAGAAAGTTACATGAATTATTTTCGAAACGGGTAGTTTGAAAGCCACCGGGGCAGATGTTCTCTAAGGGCTTCTCGGCTTTGTAAATTCTGTGGTTTATACATTTGCCCTACAGACCTCTTTATCTGGCCCCGCCCTGGGTTTTCTGTGTGTAAGATCAAGAGACTGCATGTGTGGTGAGGAAAAAGAATCAGAGTGACCTTTGCCACAAAGAAGTGTCAGGCCCAGAGACATATGTACCACGTTCTGTAGTGTTAGTGTGTGGCCTCAAGCCCGGAGAAATCTGCCTTTGTACCAACAAGACCAGGTTCACAAAGGGTCAAAATGGGTTCATTTGGGAAAAAGAAAATTTGTATAAGCCATCTGCTCCTCCGAAGGCCCTGAGCTAACACTCTTGTGGTTCCTTCCTCTCCCTTTCCCTACCTTGGGGCTTCCCTTTTCTACTTCTCGGGTACCTACCAGCCTTCTGGCCTTGAGTGATTCATTGCTCCATTTCCCCAGCCATGAGTGCCTTTTTTGCTTTCACTACAATCAGTTGCTCTTGCTTGTGTGTCTGCCCTGGGCAGCTTGCTTGCTTTGGTATCACAGAGTTTGGAGTGTTGTGTGGGAGGAAAGTCCTCTGGGCATCCCCTTCCCTGACTGTGGTTAATGCCCTGTTATTAGTAGCATGGACCCAGCTCCATTATATCCCTTTTAAATTATAGGCTGCCTAAAAATGTTCTGAGTCTCCTTTCTCCTGCCGTCCCACACGGCTTTCTTGTCTTGCCTGTTGGTGACAACCTCTTTTCTGCCATCATCCTTCCCCTCGCCTGCAGTGTTCCACAGTGTTTCCTCTGGTGGACCGTTCCAGTCCTCTTCCCTCTTCACACTGGCCTCTACCACTTGATTGATAGTTAATATTGCTCAGTTTATGAGACCTCTCATGTTGTTGTTGAATTCCTGTGTTGTTACTTCTGTCCTCTTCCGGAAGGATAGTGACACATCTAGTGAATTTGTGGTCTTCCCATAGTCCTTGCCTGAGGCAAAAGTCTTTTCCTGTTTTGAGCAGGTTTGGGGGATCTGTTACAATGTCCCTCAAAGGGACATTGCGTGGATCAGTTTGATTTGCTGTGTACTTTTGAAAGATGGCAGTAAACTTGATATATTTTATTTTCCTGTTTCTCAGCCACCCAGATTCATTCTTAATCTTCTCCAGCATCAGATTTGAAAACAGTGAATTGGCCAGCTTTGCACTCATGTTTAATTTCTCACAAGGCATTGTATAGAACAGAAGATTTTATGATTATGGCAGACCACTAGGTCTCTGATCTGAGGAGAGTGGGGCATGGTGGGCAGCATGGGAGTGGGCTTGTCTCATTTAAATCCGAGGCATGCCTTTCACTGGGCAGCCCGGAGAAGGCCCAACCTCCCCAGCTGTGGCTACTCATTTGTACAATGAAGATCATGCTACTTCCTTGTAGGTTGTGGTGAGGTGAGGGACAAATGGCAAAGCATAGAGTACATGCCACATGTCATCAGTGCACAATGGGAGCAGAGTATCACCCACTGAGACAAAAGTAGAGGCTGCCATGGCCATATCTGTCATGAAAAGACATCTGTCAAACTTCACAGGGAACTAAATAGGAAAATCAGGCTAACGCAACAAACACATATGGAAGGCCTTTCCTGTATAAAGCACTGCACTAAGCACTGTCAGAGTCACACAGAGGAAGACCCCTGTCTTCCAGGAGGTCCCCACTTATTAAGAGGTGACAGATGGCTTCCCATAACCCCAGGTGCCAGAATAAGCACCTTTGGGCAGGAGCTTTGACTTGGTCAGCACTGTGAATCTAGGGCCTGGAACAGCAAGCCTCCTGAGTGCCTCATGGAATCTGAGGGGTGAATGAGTGACCATACAGTGGTGTGGTAAAGGAGCTACTCCGGCAGCGTGGGGCCAGGAGGGCCAGATTCTTGCTGAGGGGTCCAGGATGGCTTTTTGAGCAGAAGAAAGAGGCCTGAGCCTTAAATGTAACTAGACCTTGATTGAACACAGCAGGGTAGAAGGTAAGCCTTTCAGACACATCCAGGGCTGAGAAGGGACCCCAGCAAGGGCCCCTGCAGGGCAGCTGCTTCCCCCTCAATTTTGTACTTAATCAAGCACATGGGGTTTGGGTCTGCTCTAGAAAGAGGCAGTTGGTGGTTAGGTGGATCTCCCAGGGAGTGTGAAAGGCTGGCCCAGGATGTCTGAGGCCCTTCTGCATGACAGCTCTGTCTTTTTCAGTGCCATGGGGACAGTCGTGCTGGATGGGCAGATCTATGTCTGTGGGGGCTATGATGGCAACTCTTCTCTCAACTCTGTGGAGACCTACTCACCCGAGACAGACAAGTAAGGACTCCAGCTCCCGTGGGAAAACTGGAACTGGTTAAACAGAGAGTTTGAAGAATTATGCAGTTTTTGATTTAAGCTTCTCAAGGATGGGAATATCTTACCATTTCAGCTTCTCTGGTACCTTGCATATAATAGGTATTTAATAACTTTTGGTTAAATGAATGAAGGATTGAATACATTTTAAAAACAAATGGTCTGCCTAGGTTGTTGGAGATGTTTATTTAATGATCTGCACCTCTTTGTTAAATCAGCCCATTTTAATGAAAATGCAGGTGAAAGGGGGTGAGAAAGAAGTGAATAACACTTTCCAAAGTAAGATAGGTATGATTTGGGTAGGACGTGATTCAGAGAAGCAAAAAATGTTACCTGGTCAGATAAGCTTGGAAGACATTGATGTCTGTATCACTAGAATGCTTAATCTTTTCATAAAACATAGTAACATTTTAAAGATTGAAAAATTCTGTAGTAAAGACATCTGTTTAATTTCATCTTACATAATGCCTGTCACCATCTTATTTTGTGGAATATACTCTTTGGAAAAGAGTTGGCAAGGTTAGCCTGAATTTTTCATTTCAGTATTTGAATCTTCTCATAAGCCAGTTAGTTGAATGGATTCATCAGAATGCTTTTCAGCCAATATTCCATTCACTTTACCAGCTTACTGTGTATTAAGCTGGGTGTCTAAGATCCTTAAGTAGCAGCCAGTCTGCTGGGGCAGACTGATTATCGTGATTATCCTATCCTGGAGACCTCTCTGGAGCTCTTGGGTGAAGGGTGGGGAGCACCTTCATCTTTACTATGGCTGGCAGGGAGAGGCAGGGTGGCAGGGATGACCTCTGAGAGCAGACCCATTGTGGATAGCAGTAGATGAGCATTATAGGCAGGGGGACAGCAAGAGGAGAGGTCCAGAGGAAGGAAAGTGCTCGATGTGGATGAGGACCCAGCATGGGTGGCACATGGCAGGATGTAAAAGTGAAGTGAGGCCTGAGAGATAAAGAACTGCATAGGGAACTCAGACTGCCTTGAGGAACCCGTGAGGAGCCACCCGAGGGGCGTGCTACATGGGGTCGGTATATAAGCCAGGCTGCCCATACGGAGCCTGCGATAGGTTGTCCCAGGAAGAGGCCAGAGCTGGGGCAGCAATAGTGGGGATAGGAAAAAGCAATGACTAGAATACAGATCACTGGGGACTTGGTGACCACAGGAATGTTGAGGATGAGGGGGGAGAGAAGCCATGTAAACAATCTGAGTAGGACTAGATGGTTAGTGGTCCCATTAACAAGACTGGGCAGTGCAGGGGAGGAGCACATCTGTAAGAGAGGGGCCTGGTGTGGGACATGTTAATTTTGAGTGCCTGCAGAAGTGGGGAGATAGTCCAGTGTGAGAGGAAATGCTATTCCCATTTGCCCCAACCCTAGTGAGCTGTCCTGGGAGGATAGCAACGCTAAATCTCATGGCTCCCCTCATCTGGCTGTCTCCTGAAGGTGGACGGTGGTGACCCCAATGAGCTCAAGTCGCAGCGCTGCTGGGGTGACGGTGTTTGAGGGCAGGATATATGTGTCGGGCGGCCACGACGGTCTGCAGATCTTCAACAGTGTGAGTCTGGGCTCCCCTGGGCTAAGGGCACTCACTCCTTCCATCTTTGAGAATAATTTATTTTTAAACATACATTTATTTTGGGGAGAGGGGCAGAGGGAAAGAGAAAAGGAGAGAAGCAGACTCCCTGCTGAGCATGGATCCTTGACGCAAGGCTCAATATCACAACCTTAAGATCATGCCCTGAGCCAAAATTAAAAGTTGGACTCAACCAACTGAGCCACCCAGGCGCCCCCCACCTTTGAGTATAATTTTGAAAGGCAGTTCTTTGGAAGAAACTTCAGCCTTGCTATAGCTGGGCAAAGCATCATCTAGTGAGGTTTCAGGCCATCTGCCACGTGCTCTGAGATTCTTCCAAGAATGGAGCCAGTGTGCACAAAGGAGGGGTAGAGGCTAGCCATGCCACCACCCCCACCCCCACCCCCGTTCAATTCTCCACTGGATCCTGCATGAGAGCTGGCTAAATCCCTATTCACAGTAAGCTCAATTACAGACAATGTGAATTTGCAAAGAGTTGTATTCTGGATACATTGTTTGAAATTGCATTTATTCTGTAAGGAAAAAACAAACAAAAAACCTTTAACTGCCATCTAGTGGTAGATCCGTGGAGTGAGTCAGTGCTGTGATGGAATGCACTCTGGACAAATTTCAGGAGACCCTGTTCTCCTCCTGGCTCTGTTCCTACACAGCAGTGCATCCTTGGCCACACCCTTTGTTTCCTGAGATGTAAAATAGGTGGGGTCAGAGCAGGAGATCTCTCTCTATAAGCCCAAGAGCAGGTGTACAGTTGAGGGGACTGGGCATTGCAGCCAGAGCACACGCTGGCCTTTCACTGGACTCTGCCACCACGTGGGTCACTATGCCCCAAGAGGCTCCCACCTCACCCTGCCCATGGACTGAGCTTTGGCTCTGACGCCTGGATCTGTGCCCCTCTCTCCCTGGTTCTCTCCCTGATGCAGGTGGAGCACTATAACCACCACACGGCCACCTGGCACCCAGCAGCCAGCATGCTCAACAAGCGCTGTCGGCATGGAGCCGCCTCCTTGGGAAGCAAGATGTTTGTTTGTGGGGGCTACGATGGCTCTGGCTTCCTCAGTATCGCTGAGGTGTACAGTTCTGTGGCGGACCAGTGGTGTCTGATCGTCCCCATGCTCACACGCCGGAGTCGCGTCTCCCTGGTGGCCAGCTGTGGGCGTCTCTATGCCGTGGGGGGCTACGATGGACAATCAAACCTCAGCTCAGTAGAGATGTATGACCCGGAGACGGACCGCTGGACATTCATGGCCCCCATGGCATGTCACGAGGGTGGGGTCGGTGTGGGCTGTATCCCGCTCCTCACCATTTAAGGCAGAGGGGGGAATGTGGTGGGGTAGGGATCTGGTACAAACATAGGCACTCCCTTCCGGGGACAGGCCCTCTTGGGAGAGGTGATAGACCAGAGGATGGGGTGAATGTGAGCTCACTGGAGGTGCAGCCTTTCCAGGTGCTTACATCCTCCCTCTCTGCGCTGCCCTTGGGACCTTCATGCCCAAGTCACCAAGGTGCACCACGTGGAACAGAGCCCCTCTTGGTTCCGCAACTGGTGACCACGGGACTGCTTTGCTGGTCCACACGTCCACAGGCTCCATCCAAGCCCAGCTCCCACCTGCCACTTGCAGAAGGCCTGCCATCAGACGCTCCTCCTCACCCGCTGTTCTCCAGCCATGCATGTTGTGGCCCGTCTGCAGTGGGGTGGCTGTAGTGCTGAGCCTGTTGGAAGCTAGGATACAGATGGGGGTGTCTTGGTTGGCTGTGGTGGTGCAGCCACAGCTATGTGCACATTGCACACAAGCACCTCCCTCTTCCATCTGGGAGCACAGAGGACTTAGTCCTCATTGCTAGGTAATCAGGGAGAACAGAAGCTTTTCCTCTGGAGTTTTGGGATTTCAGTGAGGTTTTTTCATCTTGTTGAGGAGTAACAGCAGAGGGGGAAAAAAAGATACTTGAAAGAAACCAGAAGAAATGGAAACAAACACTTGAAAGAAAACTGGAAAGAAAAGTACTTTTTTTTTTTTTTTAAGGGAACATTCTTTGGGAGAAGAAACCGTTAAAAGACATTAAAGGCGATGATGTGTTTCAGTGGAAAACTGCCCACCACGAAAATGGTGGCATCCGCTCCCATGTTCGGGTCCCAGGGTCCTGAGACCTCGCACAGCACTCGGGGTCGCCTCTGAGCCCTCTCGTGTCCAGGATCAGTGTGCTCTCGACTGGTCCTCTGGCAAGGTGCTCACGGGGTTTGTATTCACACCCACCATCAGAGGACTTTTTTTAACCATAGGTTTAGCGAGTGGGCTGAATTACGGCCAGCCGCTCTTCTAGGTGGGAGTTCCCAGCCGGTTGCCAGAGGCTCGAGGTGCCCCTGGGTTACCTCCCATGGCCACCATGGCGTTCACTCAGATTTCCCGCCCCCACTTTCATTCCTCATTCGACCAGCAAGGAAGATAGCAGGTCTGGCCAGATTCTCGCCCATCTATCATTCTTGGATCGTTTTCCTTGTTGTGATGCTTCTAGGGCACATTGACCATTTGTACCTCTAGAACCTAACCAGGGACTTGGTCCTTCCACCAGCCATGGCTGGCTTGGTCCAGTAACCTCGTCTACCCTGCCAGTCTACTGCTTCTCCATCCACTCGCCAATTCCAGGGGCCTGGCCTCCCTCCAGCCCTTGGCAGACCGACCAGCAAGGTGGACCTTTACATTCAAGCAAAGCTGACTTTATGGCAAAGAGCTAAAGGCCTAAAGAATCTCTTGCTGCTGCAAAGAACCAATTTTATATTTCTTCCTCTGATCTCAGCAAATGACCTCTTGAAGAGACTCCATGCTCCTTCCTCCTCCTCCCTGGACGGGACCTCAATGTTGCACAGCAGGACCCGAACAGGAGGACACTTCTGTTACCAGTGCACTGGGCAGTGGGGCTGTCTGTCAACTGCTGCTGCCAAAATCTGGTTTTCTAAAATGCTTCCAGTACAGACTAAAAAAGGATGCAGTCCCTTTAATGCAAGACTGCGTCTGAGGGCCCCATTCTCCACCTGGCTGGTCTCCTATCCCTTGCTGCCTGCCTGGGGTGGCCTGGAAGCGTGTTCAGAAAGGCCCAGTGTGGAGCCTGAGACATCTTTCCCACCCCGGCACTACAAGGTTTATGAGTGTGTGCAATCGCCATGTATCCAGAGGGAAGTACCTTAGGCCACTTAGGAGCTGGGCCTCTGCTGCAAGCACTTGAAAATGATGTTTTTATTTTAAAAGCCCCAACAACCTGATATAGCTTAGCCCCAGCATTTCTCCCTCCCTCTTGGTTTGCCTACAGAGGTAGACTCAGAAGGCAGTGGGTGGGTCTGTGTTTCCTGCCAGAGAGGAGTGTGTCAGTACCCATCTTATTATAACCCCTTTTGTGAACTAGAAGCAGACCTCGCCAGCCCAGATTGTGAAGGGGTTAAGGATCAGTCAGTGGGCTAACAAGTGGGCTTTCCAGGTTCTCAGGACGGTGGCATACATTTTGCCATTGAGGCTGATAGGTCATTCCCCATGATCTTCTGCTCTTGTATTAACCTTCCTAAGTCCACTCCCACCTCCTGGCGCAGAAGTTACACTGCTGCACCTGAGGCCAGTGTTTTGATCTGGGTGGGCTCTGAGCACAAAGGAGCCAACACCAACATTTTCACACTCTTCAGCAGTCAGCTCCTCAGTCTGAGGGGATGTTTGCAAATGGCTGGGCTGGCTCTTTGGTGTTGGAGCCTTTCCAGGAGCCCATGAAGAGAAGTCATCCCCCCAGGATATTGTGAAAAGGGTGTAACCAGCAGGTGGGAGAGATGCTGTGCTCAGTGGACCTAGGAATCTAGCCCAGCTCTGAGCATGGGACTGTGGCATCACTGTCCTTGGGCATTTCCCCTTCCCAGATAACATACAGAGCCTTGTCTTCCACATTTCACCTGAGATCAAAGCCAGGATGGGAGCTGAAGACCAGCCTTTTGACTCAGCCACAGAGATAGGAGTGGGTAGAAATTCTGCTCCCCCCCCCCATTGTCTCCCAGCAAATCTTATTCCTTTTATTTATAGAACGCATGTCTTTTGTGTTAAAAAAAAAAAAAAAAAAAACCAAAGAGAAATAAAGAGTACACTCCTAATACCTTCTTGTTCTTTCTTGTCTTATTTTTTAAATATTAGAAGTAAATCATATTTTTATTGCATTTCAGTGAAAAACTACATTGGACAAAGTAAAAATATTCCTGTGAAAATAAGAGCCAGATATATAGCAAAAGCAGTCTTTGGAGAAGCGTGTGTGTATTTTATAAGCATGGGTTCGGGTGAAAAATAACGCATGTTACATACTTACTGCTGTTCAGATCAGCACTCGTAGATTTCCCCGTTTCTTCACTCAGTGCCATAAAACACAAGTCCCCTGATGGAATGCGGCTGGCCTGTTGACTGTCTAGAACCAAAATATCCAGCTCCTTTTTAAAACTCTTGGCCAGAGGTGCTTAACTTTGGTACACATAAAAGTCACTAGCAAACTCTTAAACCACACGTTCACTCATAGGTCCCTCCTCAGGGACCTATGGCTAGGGTGCAGTGCGGGCACTCCAGTGCAGGCAAATTTCCCTGGTGGTTTGCTTCTCAAAGTGTGAGAGAACTGGACTCCTGTGTTTAGTTTCTACTTCTCCAAATGCAGCTGCATTCCAGAGCTGCCTTCTTGAGATTACACCCTGGTTACTGTGGTTGTGGATGTCAGGAAACTCTTCATTCACACTTTTCCAAAAGTCAGCTACTGACTGTCCATCAGGTAAATGATTATTTGTGAATGGCAACATTATTTTTTCAAGTCTTTGGAAGAGTAGGTCTCTCCCACATACATCCCACCAGCGCATGTTTCACACATAAGTGCTATTGATTCTCACCAGGACTTCGCAGGTAGTGTGGCTCATTTTAGTATAAGGAAACAGCCTCAGAAGGGCTGAATAACTGACCTATTCATCAGCTAACTGGTGGTGGTGTCAAGAATTGAGACCAGATTTCCACACTCAGTCTAGCTCACTGGATGGGAGCAGTGTCTGACCTTTGGAAGCAGCTGTTCCATCCAGCCTCATGCCCAGTGTGAAGGGGGCTGCTGCCTGGTACTGTGCAGACCTTAGATTATAGAAGCAACATCTCTATGCTGAAGCAGAGGGAGCCAGGTTATCTGGGGGCTCAGTGCTGCAGGAGAAAGATCACTGGTGGGGCAGCCTGGGTGGCTCAGCAGTTTAGTGCCGCCTTCGGCCCAGGGCCTGATCCTGGAGACCTGGGATTGAGTCCCATGTCGGGCTCCCTGCATGGAGCCTGCTTCTCCCTCTGCCTGTGTCTCTGCCCCTCTCTCTCTCTTTCTCTCTCTCTCTCTCTCATGAATAAATAAATAAATCTTAAAAAAAAAAAAAAAGAAAAAGAAAGATCACTGGCCCCTAAAGTAAGAGAAGTGCTTTCCATGGCATCTATACTCTCTTGCTCAGAACCAAAGAGCCTGTGGATGAAAAGTGGACTGTGAGCTTTATTCCTCTGCTTGACTTCCCAAGTCCTTTTGTTGTAGTTCCGTGGACTCTTCCCCTCACAACAAACAGCAGAAACCACTCCTCTGCCCCCAAAGGTGAGCACTGCTGTTTTCTGTTACTGCTCATGATCACATAACATTGTACAACCAGGAACTGACCAAGGGATCACACAGTTCTCGTGGCAATTAGCCCAGGCTTGCTGTTCCCAATTTCATCTTTTGTGGTACACAGATGTTTTTCTCTCTAATGGACCTGAGCCCCGTTCCGTATTCTCTTTTTCCAGCTTTGCAGTTAGGATAAAAACCCAAACTCCATAGCATGGCATAGAAGGCCACTGTGACCTGGCACTTTTCCCCACTCGGCCTCCCTGAAATAGTCCTTCAGGGTGTCCATTTGGATATCACCCCTGCAGGAAAGCAACTCTGGTCAGCCTGGTGCCCCTTCTCTATGCATGCTCCCTGTTCTTTATGCCATCAGGGCCATGACCTCTTTGCCTATCTTAACCTGGTAGATTGTGTCTTTTGTTGTGTACCCAGCAACCAGGCACATAGAGGAGGCCTAACAACTATGTTTCTTGAGCTTGAGGACACTTGGGTGTATCAGATCAGAAGGTTGCCTAATCATGCTTCTCTCCTCTTCCTCCATTTCACATCACTGGCTTTTTAATAGTTTTATTGAGGCATAGTTTGCAGACCTTAACATTCACCTGTTTGAAGTGCTCAAAATATTTTTGGTAAATAGAATTGCACAGCCACCGCTATCCCATCTTAGAATATTCTCACCATTTAAAAAAATTCCCTCATGCCTGTGGGCAGTGAAATCCCCGCTCTCACCCTCATCCTCAGGCCTTCTGTCTCTAGATTTGCCTGTTCTTGACATTTCATGTAAATGGAATCCTATAAAATGTGGTCTTTTGTGTCTGGCTTCTTAAGAATGTTTTTGAGGTTCATCTATGCTATGGCATGTTTTGTTCTTTCTGAATAGTATTCCACTGCATGGATATGCCACATTTTGTTTATCCAATTTTTTTCACTAACTGATGAATATTTAGATTGTTTCCAGTTTGTTTGTGGCTGTTACAAATAACACTGCTATGATGTACAAGCCTTTGTGGACATGTATCTTCATTCCTCTTGAGTAGATTCCTAGAAGGTTGCTATCACATGGTAAATGTTTGTTCAACTTTTTAAGGAACAGAAGAGCTTTCCCAAAGAAGCTGTACCATTCTACATTTCCATCAGAAGCAGGTGAGGGTGAGAGTTTCTCCACAGCCTTGACAAACCTTGCAATTGTCTCTATTTGAATATAGCCATTCTAGTGAATATGACGTGGCATCTCCGTGTAGTTTTTTGTTTGTTTGTTTGTTTGTTTGTTTGTTTTTTTATGATAGAGAGAGAGAGAGAGAAGCAGAGACACAGGCAGAGGGAGAAGCAGGCTCCATGCACCGGGAGCCCGACGTGGGACTTGATCCCGGGTCTCCAGGATCGCACCCTGGGCCAAAGGCAAGTGCCAAACTGCTGCGCCACCCAGGGTTCCCCTCCCTGTAGTTTTAATTTGTGTTTTCCTGACCACTAAAGATTTTGAGCATCTCTTCATGTCCTTGTTAGCTATATCTTTGATGAAATATCTTTTCAATTCTGGCCCATTTGGGGGGCCTGGTGGCTCAGTCTATTGAGTGTCTGCCTTCGGCTGAGGTCATGATCCTAGGGTCCTGGGATTGAGCCCTGTGTCAGGCTCTCTACTTGGCGGGGAGCCTGCTTATTCCTCTCCCTCTGCCTGCCACTCCTCCTGCTTTTGTTCTTTCTCTCTGTGTCAAATAAATAAGTAAAATCTTAAAAAAAATCTGGCCTTTTCTTTTTTTAAGATTTTTTTTGTTTATTCATGAGAGAGAGAGAAAGGCAGAGACACAGGCAGAGGGAGAAGCAGGTTCCATGCAAGGATCGCAATGTGGGACTCAATCCCGGGACTCTGGGATCACACCCTGAGCCAAAGGCAGATGCTCAACCGCTGAGCCACCAGGTGTCCCGAATCTGGCCATTTTTAATTTGGATTATATGTCTGATGAATAAACTGTAAGATTCTTTTACATTTCCTGGATACCAATCCTTTATCAGATACAGGATTTGTAAATATTATCTCCTAGTATATGGTGTTTCTTCATTTTGTCAGTGGTGTCTCTTGAATTGTACAAGTTTTTAATTTTGATGAAGTTTGGCTCATCAGTTATTTGTTTTATGGATTAGGCTTGGAGTCATGTCTTACGAACTTTTTGCATAAGCAAAAATCATGAAGAAATTCTAGAAGTTTTATAGTTTTAGCTCTTAGGTAGCTATAGGAACCATCTTGAGTTAATCTTTAAAATTTCATTATTGAGGGGCACCTGGGTGGCTCAGTCAGTTGAGCATCTGACTTGATATCAGTTCAGGTTGTGATTGCAGAGTCATGAGGTCAAGCCTTGCATTGGGCTCCATGCTCAGCAGTGTGTCTGCTTGAGATTCTCTCTCCTCCCTCTGCCCTCCTCCTGTCCATGCTGTCTCTCAAATAAATCCTGTTTTAAAATTCCGTTTTTTTGTGTACATGGATATCCATTTGTCTGAGTACATTTGTGGTAAAGACTATTCCTCCATTGAATTGCTTTGGCATCTTTGTTAGTCAGTTGACCATAAATAGAAGAGTTTATTTCTAGCTTCTCAGTTCTGTTCCATTGATCTTATATACTTGTCCATGAGCCAATACCACACTGATTGTATGGTATTGATTTCTTCATCTTTAAAGTAAGTCTTAAATAAGTCCTTAACCTTGTCTGCTCAAAATTCTTTTGACTATTTTAGATACTTTGCACTCTCATACCTTTTATAATCAGTTCATCAGTTTATACAGAAAAGCCTTCTGGGGATTTAATAGATATTATGTTGAATTTACAGATCAATTTGAGGAGAAAAGCCATTCTTACAATATAAGTTCTTCCAATCCATGAACATAAATGTTTGCCATTTGTTTGGATCTTTCTTGATTTCTCAGCAATATTTTGTCATTTTCAGTGTATAATTTTGTACTTCTTTGGTTAAAATATTCCTACATATTTTTGTTTTTATGCTATTGTCGATGGAATTGCTTTCTTTATTTTCAGATTTTTTTGGTGCTAGTTATTTAGAAATGATTTTTTAATATTGATCTTGTATCTTAGACCTTGCTAAACTCATGTATTTGTTTTTATTCTTAAAAAACATGTATATCCCTTGGGATTTATATACATTATATAATATATATGATATATATATGACATATCATTTGTTAATAAAGGCAGTTTTACTTTTTTCTTTCCAATCTGGATGACTTTAACTTTTTCCTGCTTAGCTATGCCTGGGTGGCTCAGCGGTTGGGTGTCTGCCTTTGGCTCAGGGCGTGATCCCAGAGTCTGGGATTGAGTCCCACATTGGGCTTCCTGAAAGGAATGTGCTTCTCCGTCTGCCTACGTTTCTGCCTCTCTCCATGTGTCTCTCGTTAGTAAATAAATAACATCTTAAAAAACAAACAAAACAACTTTTTCCTGCTTATTGCACTAGCTGGAACTTCCAATACAGTGTTGTGTAAAAGTGGCAAAAGTGAACCTCCTTGCCTTGTTCTCAGGAAAACATTCAGTCCTTTACCATTAAATATGTTAAGCTGTGGATTTTTTAAATTTTTAATTAATTTATTTTTATTCATGAGAGACACAGAAAGAGAGAGGCAGAGACATAAGCAGAGGGAGAAGCAGGCTCCATGCATCCAGACATCCCTGTGGATTTTTTTTAATAAAGATTTTATTTATATAACAGAGTGAGTGTAAGCCCGGTGGGGAGGGGCAAGGGGAGAAGAAGACTCCCCATTGAGCATGGAATCCAGTGCAGGGCTCTATCACAGGACCCTGAGATCATGATCTGAGTCAAAGTGAGGCGCTTAGCCAACTGAGCCACCCAGGTGCCCCAAAGCTATGGATTTTTCATTGACTTTTCAAGCTGATGAGGGCTTATTCTATTCTTAGTTTGCTGAAAGTTTTTGTCATCAAGGGGTATTAGATTCCATCAGATGCTTTTCCTGCATATATCACAGTGATCATGTGGGTTTTGTCCTTTAACCTATTAATATTGGATATAACACTGATTTTCAAGAAGAAACCACTAGGTTCCCTGAGTGAGCAACTAGGAAGATGAGAGATACACTATGAGGAGGGGGAAACTAGGGGGTGACCGGTTGAGGTTCCACTTTGGACGTGGTCATATAAGAGTCATTCATCTTTTTCTTTTTCTTTTTTAAAGATTTTATTTATTTATTCATGAGAGAGAGAGAGGCAGAGACACAGACAGAGGAAGAAGCAGGTTCCATGCAGGGAGCCCAATGTGGGACTCAATCCCGGATCTCCAGGATCAGGCCCCGGGCCGAAGGCGGCGCTAAACCGCTGAGCCACCAGGGCTGCCCTTCTTGGTTCGTTCTTTCTTTCTTTCTTTCTTTCTTTCTTTCTTTCTTTCTTTCTTTCTTTTTTTTTCAAGATTTTATTTATTCATTCATGAGAGACACAGATGAAGAGAGAGGCAGAGACACAGGCGGAGGGAAAAGCAGGCTCCATGCAGGAAGCCTGATGCAGAACTCAATCCCGGGTCCCCAGGATCCCGTTCTGGGCCAAAGGCGGCGCCAAACCGCTGAGCCACCCGGGCTGCCCCACCTTGGTCCTTTATAGAATATTTGTCCGACAAGTCTTGTAGGATCTCCCCAAAGAGATAGCAGGGATATCCACATTTTATAGATAAGCAAACAGGGTGAAAGAGGGGAGGAGACCCCCTGCCCAAGATCACTCTATAATAAGTGGCAAACAAAATCAACAGGTAGATAACAAATTGTGATGCGACCATACTTGGCAATAAGGAATGAACTATTGATACAACATGAATGAATCTCAAAATCCTTAGAAAAGCCAGACATGAAAATAATGTCTACTGTCTGATTCTTAGCCCATTCAGGCTGCTGTAACAAAATGCTGTAGACTGAGTGGCTTACAAACAACATAAATTTATTTCTCATGGTTGTGGAGGCTGCGAAGCCTAAAATCAAGGAACTGGCAGACTTGGTGTCTAGTGAGGTCCTGCTTCCTGGTTCACAGACAGCTAGCTTCTTGCTTTGTGTGCCATCACGTGGCAGAACTGGCAGGGCAGCTCTCCATCTCTTATAAAGGCACTAATGGATCCATTTGTGAAGTCCCCACCCTCATGACCTAATCACCTCCCAAAGGCACCACCTCCAAATACCTTCAGTTTAGAGCGTAGGGTTTCAACATACACATTTTGAAGAGACACAAACACCCAATCTAGAGAAGCTTCCTTTTATATAAAACTCTGGAAATTGCAAACTAATCCATACCAACAGAAAGCAGTGGTTACCTGAGAACAGCAGGACTGGGGAAGACGATGTTAGGGAAGAGGCAAGGGTTATAAAGAAATGTGAGGAAGTTTTTGGGGATGGTGAACATGTGTACTATTTTTACTTTGGTGATGACTTCAGGGGTATTTACTATGTCAAATGTATCTAAATGTACATTTTCAATACATATGGGCAGGTTAATTGTATGTATTTAATTCAATGTGTATTGTATGTCAATTATAGCTCAATAAACCTGTTTTGGTTTTTCTTTTTTTTTTTTTTTTTAAGATTTATTTTAGAGCATGAGTCAGAGGAGGGGCAGAAGAGAATCTTCAAGTAAGCAGACCCCTTGCCCAGTGGAGCCTGACTTGGGGCTCGATCTCACAACCCTGAAATCATGACTTGACCCGAAACCAAGAGTCAAATGCTTAACCGACTGAGCCACCCAGGCACCCCTGTTTTGTTTGTTTGTTTTTTAAGCAGAACACTGATTGTCAAAAACAAAACAAAACACTGATTCTCACTGCAGCTTCTGAGTCCCCTAAGATCTCCTGTCTCCTCTGGGGCTCGGGATCCTGCGATAGGGTGCAGATGGTAAGGGGGCCTGTGGGGCCTCAGGGCACTGTGGTCTCCATCACATGGGGACAAGCCCAGCTCAGCAGCTCCCGGGCTGAGGCCAGGTATGTCCTCCAATGTAGGTAAGCTTTGGAGTCCTGCTTTTACCATTTGACACAATTTCCTTGATGTTACATTGTCCTCAAGATTATCACTGTTTTGAATTGTTCAATTTCTTTATGCCTATACTCACCTCATACCTCCCTCTTCCTACTTCACATAAAGGAGAAGTGTCCCTCAGAGTTAGGCTTTGCTCCAGTGCAACTCCCACTTTTTTCCTTTCATTTCCTGCTTGACTCCCCCTCATTCTCCTACCACTTGTATCAGTAGCTCCCCCAACAAAGAGCCCCGCTAACACCCATGGATTTTCATCTCTGCTTTTCTCCATCTGCATGTCTGTATTAGGACTTTTTGTCTGTTTCACAGAAAACGGATTCTACTGTCCATAATGCTTGAGCTTTCTTTTTCCCACACCTTCTGCTGAAGCTCTAATCTAACCCATGTATTTGCCCCACCATTGATTCAGCCATTCCCCTCACCATTCCTGGTTTCCTCTTCATTCCCACATTTTGGCCACTTGGTTTTCTTGAAAGATGTTGTTTTATTTTGTATACCCTGTGTCTTTAATCCAGCTGGAATTATTAATAGATGTTATATGTTTCCTCCAAGTGGCCAGTTAGACCTACCTCATTTGAAAACTATCCTTTTCCCACTGACAGGCACTGCCATCATGATCAGCCATCATCACCCATCTCTTCTGATAAATCTCCCTTCCTAGACCATAGTCACTTTGTCCAAACACATTTTTAATATTCAATAATTTTTGTCTATTTTTTAAATAGATTTTATTTATTTATTCATGACAGACACAGACAGAGGTAGAGACATAGGCAGAGGGAGAAGCCGACCCCTGCGGGACTTGATCCCAGGTCCCCGGGATCATGACCTGAGCCAAAGGCAGATACTCAACCAGTGAGCCACCCAGGTGCCCCTATGTTCTGTAATTTTTGAAAGCATGCATTGCTTCTATAATAAGAATCATTAATCACTTACCAAAAAAAAGAAAGCAATTTGAGAAAAAACAATTCTTTAAAAGGCTTGCACAGTCAAACTTCACATGGCTAGATGAGGTGGGTGGAGGCAGAGGCTCAGCGCCCTTGAGGTGGGACAGTGGACAGGGCCTGCCGCTCCCCTGCCCCAGTGGTGGGAGATCCACGCCACTCTCCCTGAAGGCCCACCTCTTTAATCCTAAGGTTGAAGTGGGTGGTGGTGCTGGACTTCTAAAGAAGCCAGAGAAAACCAGTAGTTGACTCTGTTTTACAAATGAGGGAACTAGGGCGTGCAGAGGTCATAGTTACAGGTTTGAAGGGACTTAGCCCAGGTCTTCCCACCAAAACCTCTGAAAGGGGCCTCTCAGGTGACTTCCCCAAAGATTTAAGATGTTTGGGGCTTTTAGAAACTAGCTGAAGGATCTCACTTCATAGCTGTATCTGACCTTGAGGGGTCACTTCCTGTCTTTGCCCCTCCTCTCCATTTCTGTGAAGTCAGGAGAATACCTGCCTTGCCTGTTCAGCTGCCAGGAGAGGGGCAGTTGGGCCAGAAGGGGATGCCAGAAGCCTCCATCCACCACCATCACCGGGAGACACTAGTGAGACCAGTCCCCTTCCTGTCTGTCCTTTGAAACAGCTCTGTATATTCCTTTCTGCCCAGGGCCTGAATATAGGCTGAATTCCTAGACCCACATTTCATCCTTGGGCAAACCCCCAAATTTACCAGCTGTCCAGCTGTCAGGCCTTGAGATTAAAATCTTTGTCTTACCTTACCATGGAAGAAACATGATCACAAAAACAGCAGTAGCTAATGTTAACCAAGCACTTAGTACCTGTGCCAGGCATTCTTTCCCGCCCACTGACCTCACAGGCTGCCTTTTGGAGGCAGATGTTACGTGCTTCCCAGCCTGGGTGGGCCCTAGGACACCCATCAAGCTCAGTAGTGGGATGGCTTCCAGGCTGAAGAAGGGCCGTCCTCATGGCCTCTTATTAAAGAACCACAAGGCTTGGGTGACAATCTCCTCATAGCTTGGTCGGCGCTGGGCCACACAGGCCACCAATGCTAACTAAGCCTCTGGTTAGCACTGGTGTCCTCCAGGCCCCTACCGTTGTCCCTTCTCTGATCCTGCCACCCGCAATCCCTTTTGGGTGCTACTCTGGCTGCCTTGCCCAAGGGCTGCTGGTGACATGTAAGACTGGTGCCTTCCTGAAAGGGGTCTCTCCTTTGCTACAGATCAGACAACCAGTCCAAATGCCGACTGACATCCCCAATTTAAAATGGAGCCTCAGAAAGAATTTTGGGGTGAGCTTCCTCTACCCTAAAGGCTGTATGGGAGTTGGAAGACAGCCAGAATCCCAGGGACCTGGAACAGGTCAGCTATGGGGAAGAGGTCTGGTCACAGCAGCAGCCTAATTGGGGTAACTGGCATCTGCCTAATTCCAAGTCTTATTTATCCTATCCGATAAGAGACACCGAGTTTATTTTTTTACTTATTAAAAGATTTTGTTTATTTGAGAGAGAGAGAGTGCACGCTCATGTGCAAGACCTGGGGTGGGGGGAGATGGGGGGTGGGGGTGGAGGGATTGTGTGGGGTTGGGGAGAAGGAGAGGGAGAAAGAGAATCTCTCAAGCCGAATAAGCATGGACCCACGCAGGGCTCAGTCCCACAACCCTGGGATCATGACCTGAGCTGAAAGCAAGAGTTGGACACTCCACCAATTGAACCATCTAGGCACCCCAAGAGACATCAAGTTTGGGAGTATGCACCCTGCACCCTGAAGCCAGGCTGGTAGTTGGAGTCCAGCCAGAGATCCATGGGCTTAGACTGCCCCCTACAGGTGGAGGCGCACTAATAACATGAAGCCTGTGCCTGCTCAGGTGGCACAGGTCAGGGTGGCCAAGTGCTGCAGCAGGACAATGTGGTCAGGCAAGGCTGGTTCACGGCCACTTGAGGAGTCCCTGGCATCAGCCTAGCCGCAAGCCTTCACCTACACAAATGCGCATATTCACTGTGCAGGCAAAGCTGGAGGAACCTGTACTACCTCGCCAGGTTCAGCCCAGCACAGTGGCTGGGATATCTCCTCCAATAAAAGACACCTGTAAGTCTTGATTTCCGGAAGAAACCAGAGACCTCAAAGAGCAGTCAGTCCAAATAGGGACTGTCCCTCAAAGCTGACATCTCAGGAATATATTTTGGAGGTGGGCTTCCTCAGTCCTAGAAGCGTGTACCAACTCAAGCTCCACTTGACTAGAGGACCCTGGCTGACCTCGGCTGGCAGACCATGTGTGCGCTCTGCTTGTTTGAGGTGTGCAGGTCAGGTTGTCAGGGTCCTGGGACAGCAAAAAGTCAGTCGAGGCCTGTCACAGGAGGGGCACATAGATAGATCAGCCTGATCCCAACCCTTAACCTACACTGATGTGCGTTTTCCCACTGCAGGCAGAGCTGGAGAGATATAGACTCCCTTGCTGGGGCAGTGTCTGGAGGGATGGCTGGGGTACCTTCCAATAAGAGACACCTGGGAGCCCCAATTGCCACAGAAGCCCGGGACCCTATCAGGCAGCCCGTCATCTGTAGAGCAGAGATGACTCCTCTTACCTTGGAAGAGTGAGAAGATTAAAAGCTAATGTGGGTGGAGGACCTGGGTCAGCAAGTAAGGCAGAGGAAGCCTCAGGTGCGGTGGCTTCTAGGGCTGTGGTGATTTTTAGGGCAGTGATGGCCTAGAGGCGCAGCTGAGACCATTAGCAAGTATGGAGCTCTGACCCCTCCAGACTCTGACCAGGACCCGATTTTGCAGATGAAGAAAGTCAGGCCCGGGGTGGTTAAGAATGGGGTCCCGGGCACAGAGCTGGTAAGTGGAGGTGCTATGGTTTAGAACAAAAATATTTCACAAGGGCCAAGGAATTGTGAAGAAAGGGATCCCTGGGTGGCACAGCGGTTTAGCGCCTGCCTTTGGCCCAGGGCGCGATCCTGGAGACCCGGGATCGAATCCCATGTCGGGCTCCCGGTGCATGGAGCCTACTTCTCCCTCTGCTTGTGTCTCTGCCTCTCTGTGTGTGTGTGTGTGACTATCATAAATTTAAAAAAAAAAAGGAATTGTGAAGAAAGAAGCCCAGTGGCCCCTTGGGCCAGCCTCTGTCCTCTTGGGCCTCAGCTTCCCCCTTGCTCTAATGGGGTGATCAAGGAGGGGTACAAATTCTGGGAACCCTTAGCCCTTGCCCAGGTGGCCTGCACAAGCCAGATGGAGAAAGTGGTTGTGGCCATATTGGGCCCATGGGGACACACACTCAATGTTCCAGAACCAGCATTAGGGCCCCACTACCCACGGGCACTGAGACCTCAGCTAGAAAGAGCCTGACACTGAGAATCCCACAGGTTGGCCCCAGCCCTGACCCATCAGGTTTGGCACCCCCTTCCTCCATGCAGAGGGTGCTGCCCAGCCTCCAGACTCTCACTGCAAAGGCCAGGACGTCTCAAAGTTCTGCCACGGTTGGCTGTGCTACTGCTTAATGCTTAGCACCAGGCAATCCAGGAGGGTGAGTGTGGGCAATCCTGAAGGCTCCATCTATCCTGCAGTCTCTCCCTATCAATGACCTGAACTAGGGGGTTTGTCCTAGGTATGGGAGGGATAAATCCTCTGATGCTTCTTTTCTACCCACAAACACTGGTACAGGAGGGCCCCTCACCCAATATTTCAATCTGGTCCTGAGCAAAAAAAAAACATTGTTTCAGATCTGCTGGAGGTTGGTGTACCAGTGACCCCTGGGATTGTGGCTGTGTCGTTACAACACTGTGGCCTTGGCGCCATCTGCTGGCCAAGTGGCCTCTGGGAGATGAGGAGTTGAGGGGGAGTGTGGTTTCTTGGATGGGCCTCAGAGGCCCCTGACCTTCTTGCATATTTGCAAACCTGTTGTATGGGAGCCTTTCCTAGGAAGAAAGTAACCATTGCTCCAAGAGATCCTAGAGGGTCCAGGGCCTCTCTAGAGGGAAGAGGACCAGCCCTAAATCACTGAGCATCTGCTCCCTTGCTGGGTGCCTTTCTCTGGGTCAAAGAGAGGGGAGCTGCCTCAGAGTCCCCTCCCAAGCTCCAGTAAACTGGATGGTGGCTGGAAGGGAAGGAATTCCATGGGAACCCCTCTGGCTCTGGCTTCCAGTTTGTCAGGTGTGAGACCCAGAGAGTTCTCTCCCCACTCCCTTCCTTCTCTCCTCTCCTTCCCTCTTCTCTCTTCTTTTCTCCATTCCCCTGCCACACCAGACTGAGCCCCTGTCCTCCCTCAGAGCCCATGTGCTGTTCTAGGCAGGCTATTTCCCTTTCTATGCCTCAGTTTCTCCACCTGTCAGGCAGTGGTTCTCGATTCTCATCCAAGGAAGGTGGTAGGGGATGAGGACTCCCTGTCTCCTATTTGGATAGCTATGACCATTCTTCCTGGATACACCTCCTGGTGTGTGTGGGCAGGAGTCTTTCTAGGCTATGTAGATACCCAGCCATTGAATTGCTGGGACACAAGAGATATGTAGTGTCAACCCAACTAAATAATACAAACTGGTTTTCCAAAGTGATGGTGCCAATTTACCATCTGCAGTGGACGAGAGTTCCTGTTGGGGCACATCCTCACCAATACTACTTTTTGACTGATGTGTACTCATTCATCTGATTTGTATGAAGTGGACTTTCATCACTGTTTGGGTTTGCATTTCCCTGGGTATTGATGAGGTTCAACATCTTTCCATACATGACTGGCTGTTCCCCTACGAATCATATGCCCATTTTTCTGTTAGGCTATTTGTCTTTTTCTTCTTCCCCTCCTCCTTGTTCTTATTCTCCTTCTTCTACCTTTAAGATTTTATTCATTAGAGGGACACCTGAGTGGCTCAGCGGTTGAGCATCTGCCTTCAGCTCAGGATGTGATCCTGGAATTCCAGAATATCTCTGCCTTCTCTCTGTGTCTTTCATGAATAAATAAATAAAATCTTTTTTAAAAAAAGAGAAACTTCTTTTTTTAAAAAAATATTTTATTCATTATAAAGAGAGCAAGGAGTGAAGGCAGAGGGAGAGGGAGAACCAGACTCACTGCAGAGCAGGGAGTCCAATTTGGGGCTCAATCCCAGGACCCTGAGACAATGACTCTAGCCAAAGGCGGACGCTTAACTGACTGAGCCACGCAGGCACCCCTGTCCTTCTTGAGAACTCATGAGAGTTTTTTACACAGCCTATTTTTATTCATTTTTAAAAAGAAGTCTTCGTGCTTGACATGGGGATCAAACTCACAACCCCAAGATCAAGAGTTGTATGCTCTACCAACTGAGCCAGTCGGGTGCCCTGAGGTGGTGGTGGTTGTTTTTTTTTTTTTTTTTTTTACATATTCTGGATGATAATCTTTTACTGGTTATGGCTGACAAATATTTTCTCCCAGTTTGGTCATGTCCTTGCTTTATGGTGTCCTGTTATATGATTTCAGACTTATATAGAAAAGTTACAAAAGTAGTATAAAGAATTTCTTCATCCTCTTTTCCTAGATTCTCCAAGTGTTAATATTTTGCCACATTTGCACCCTCTTCCTCTCTTGCTCCCTGTATATAACATTATGGATATAACACAAGTACACACACACACATACTTATCCCTCACCCCTCCCCCTCCCAGCTTCCTGTGAGAGATTTGAGAATAAGGGAATAAGGGACAGGGGCAGAATGCTGCCTTTTTACATCTAAATAGTCAGATGTATATTTTCTAAAAACAACATTCTCTTCAGTAACAACATTCAGTAACAAGTCTCAAAATCAATAAATTAACACAAAAACACTACCATTATCTAATCTACAGACCTTATTCAGATTTCACCAATTTTCCTCGTGATGTCCTTTAGTGCAAAAGAAAACTTCATATCACGAATGTTTCATTCCATTGTTAGGCCTCTTCAGTGTGGGTCTCTCAAGCTCCTTCATCTGAAGTTATTTTTTCCCCTTGGTAATTAATAAGTATATTGCAGGAAGATACTATGGGAGTATAGAACTACCATGTTACTTTACTTCTTAAGTTCATTACTTTTATGTCCATTGATGATTTTGTCTAAATTATTAATATGATGGTTGCTGAAGAGTGGTTTCCTAATTTCCTCCTTCGTAATAAATCTAGTAGTTGGCTTTCTACTGTTTTCCCCATTATTTATTTATACCTGTATAAATTCATGTATCTTTTATTTGATAGGTTATAATCCCTTACTATCCTTATGTTATTTTGATTCTCAAATTGTGCCAGATTTGGCAGATAAAGCTTCTTAAGCTGGCTCCAGTGTTTTATGATGTCTTTTGCTCAACAGAATTTATTAACTCACATGAAGTTGAATTTACTGATCTTCCATCATGGCTGGTACTTTCTATACCTTAAGAAATCTTTCCCTGCTCAACTTTATATAAGATATTCTCCTATATCTACTTTGAAAAGTTAGAGATATTTGCCTTTCTCATTTCAGTCCTTAATATACCTGGAATTAACTTCTTATGTTAACTTTTTATTGAACTGTAACATGTATGCAAAAAGTGCTCAATAGAAAAGTGTACAGCTTGGTTTATTTACTTCTTACTGAAGTAAGTAAACAGATTCCTGTAACCAGTGCCCAGATCGATCAAGAGACAGAACATACATTCACAGGAGCCCACAAGTTCCTTGTGTGTCCTCCACTTGCTATCACTTCTCTTCTCCCATCCCTAAGGATGACCCCTCTCCTGACTCTCTGCAAGACTGGAAACATGATGTGAGGTTGAATCTGTATCAGTTAGGGTTTTCCAGAGAAAACAGAACCAATAGGAGACACATAGATAGTTTGTAGATAGACACATAGACAGATGGATTGATTTTAAGGAATTGGCTAACGTGACTGGGGGGTTTGCTATGACCAAAGTCTACAGGTAGAATTTCTTCTGTTAAGGACACCGGTTGCTGGTTTAGGGTCCACCCTAATCCAGTATGACTTTAATTTGACTATATCTGCAAAGACCCTATTTCTTCTCTTTCTCTTTTTTTTTTTTTTTTTTTAAGATTTTCTTTATTTATTCATGAGAGACACAGAGAGAGGCAGAAAGAAAAGCAGGCTTTCTGTGGGGAGCCAGATGTGGGACTCAATCCCCAGACCCCGAGATCACAACCTGAGCCACCCAGGCATTCTGGCCCTATTCCTAATTAAGGTCATGGTCACAGATACCTGGGGGTTAGGATTTTAACATATCTTCATGGGGATTACAATTCACCCCATAACAGACTCCAATTTATTATTTATTTTTTAAAATTTATTCATGAGAGACACAGAGACAGAGAGGCAGAGACACAGGCAGAGGGAGAAGCAGGCTTCATGCAGGGAGCCTGACGTGGGACTCGATCCTGGATCTCCAGGATCAGGCCCTGGGCTGAAGTCAGCGCTAAACCGCTAAGTCACCCAGGCTGCCCCAGACTCCAATTTAATTGTTTCCCTTTGGGGAACTAGTTGATCTGCATCATTTAGTCAGTCACCTTTCCACTCCTCTCTGGCCTGCAGTGCTAGAGTCCACTGAGTGGACATGGAAGGCTTCAGTCTTTTACTGGGTTTTCTACTCCATTCCGATGTCTAATGTTATATTCCTGAAGAAATACCCACCCTGTTCCAATTCCCCAGGTTTCTACCAGGACTAGACATCTGGTGAAATAGGTCTTCTCATTTTGTTTCTCTTCTTTAACACTCTTCTTTAAGGCTCTGGAGGCCTTTGCTTTTACATCTAAATTTGAGAAGCATCTTCTCAACTTCCACACACACACACACACACACACACACACACACACACACACACAAATTAGGAGTTTGACAGGAGTTGCACTGAGCCTAAGGATCACTTCTCTTCTTTTAGGAAGACTTCTCTCCTCACCAACCCCATTAGGCTCTCTCTGTCCCCCACAGATTCAGTTTCCCTACCCTGTTCTGTGGAGGTGATTGGGCCTGAGCACACCAAACCCCACCCCCGTTCTGCCCCTGTGGTACATTCTTTCCTCTAGTTCCCCCTCACACATTTCCTATGTGTGCCTATCCCAGACCTCTCTGTGAAGATCCTGAGGCAGCAGTTCTTCTGCCCCTACTGCTCTCTATAGGGCCCAGAACAGAGTCCTGGGAATCCATAATTCTTGGTATAGGTCCTTCCTCTGAGCACCACCCTCTACAGCCCATCAGTATACCAGCCAGTGTAACCCTTAAACCTAGGTCCGATCATATCCTTCCTCTGTTCCTGAGCCTCCCATGGTTCCGTCATCCAAAGAAAAGCCCAGATCCTCACCATGGCTTTTGAGACTCTGTACCACCTGCAAAACCCTACTTCACCTCTACCTAGTGCCTCTCTGACCCTGTCTCTTATGTTTTCCACACACCCTGGCCTCTTTGTTGTTCTCCAGACACAGCCTTGGCTCAGGGTCTTTGCCTTTGCTATGCTCTCTTTCTAGAACTCTCTTTCCCTAGCTATGTCTCTGGCTTGCTCCTTTACTTCCTCAAATTTCTGCTCAAATAGACATTATCAATGAAGCGTTTTCTCACCATCAATATAAAAGCTACAAAACTGCAGATGTCCCTTCCTCATGCTCCCATCCTCCTTTCTCTGCTGCTTTTTCATCTTAACCATAGCTGTTATCGCCATCAAACATACCATATATTCTTTGTTCTGTTAATGTCTGTGTCCCCTCACTAGATTATGACCTCATGATGGCAGAGATTTTGGCCTGTTTTATTCAACAGCACCTAGGACAGTGCATAGGACACAGGCAGTGTTGAGTAATTATTTGTTGTTTTTTTTTTAAGATTTTATTTATTTAAAATTTATTTATTCATGAGGCACACAGAGAGGCATTGACATAGGCAGAGGGAGAAGCAGGGTCCCTGCAGGGAGCCCAATACAGCACTTGATCCCAGGACCCAGGGATCATGCGCTGAGCCAAAGGCAGATGCTCAACCACTGAGCCACCCAGGTGCCCCAGTAATTATTTGTTGAATAGCTTAACTGAGAGGGAGGACACCCTGACCCAGCCTGGACTCTTCCATTCACTTGCAGGGAGACTTGAGGGATCCAGTCATCAATCCAGACCTCAGTTTCCGCTTCTGTAAAATGGGGAGGGTGTCTGAATCCTGGAGCCTAGTCAGAGTTCCCTTTTGCCACTGCAGTTCCACTCACTTGGAATGCCTGCCTCTATGTAGAGGTTCTCTGTCTTAGGAGACTTCCTACTCCTGACCTGTCCCTTTCTGACTGTCCCTGCCCATACTAACCTACAACTGCTTAATTTTGACCCCTTGCTGGTCTTAAGCTTGGGGCCTGAGCTGTCTATGTCCTGTGGCCAAACTGCTTCCTGTATCTGCCTGCTTCCCTAGGCCTATGTCCTGAATCTTGTCTTTTTTTCTTGCTCAGCAATGTTTTTTTTTTTTTTTTTTTTTCTCAGCAATGTTATGCTATAATTAGTCTCCCATCTCCCAGCCTGCTCTGGTTCTAGCTGCTGTATCCATGTCTAATGCTTCCCTGATGGCTGGCCACTACCTCACCATCAGAGAACCCCTAAATAAGCTGCTTTCTGCTTCTGCATTTCATTTACTATAAACTGTGTTGGGGCAACTTTCTCCTCTTTCTCGTGGTTGGGATTTTTCAGGGCATGGGCTTTATCCTCAAGGCCTCCACCTGTGACCAGGTGACCCCAAGATGCTCCTCCAGAAACAGGCTCTTTTAAGATATCAGTAAATTTTTCTCTTCTTTAAAAAAAAAAATTAACTGTAAGATCTTGCCTTTTCTTAAACAAATTTTTATTGTAGTAAAATGAACCTAACATAAAGTTCAGTATTTTAACCATACAATTTGGCATTAAGCACATTTACGCTGTTATGCAACCACCATCCATCCCTAGAACTATTTTATCATTTCATACTGAAACTCTATATCCATTAAACACTAACTCCCTCCCCTGGCTCTGGTAACCACCATTCCACTTTTAGCCTCTATGAATTTTTTTTTTAAGATTGATTTTATTTATTTATTTATTTATTCATTCATTCATTCATAGACACAGAATGAGAGGCAGAGACACAGGCAGAGGGAGAAGCAGGCTCCGTGAAGGGAGCTTGATGTGGGACTTGATCCCGGGTCTCCAGGATCACACCCCAGGCTGCAGGCGGCGCCAAACTGCTGCGCCACCGGGGCTGCCCTAAGTCTCTATGAATTTAACTATACTTAGGTACCTCATATAAGTGGAATCATACAATATTTGTCCTTTTTTTAAAAAACAGATTTGAGAGAGTGCGTGTGCAGGAGAGCACAAGGTGAGGAGGGGAGCAGAGGCAGAGGGAGAAGCTGAGCAGGGAGCCCCACCTGGGACTGGGTTCCAGGACTCCAGGGTCACGACCTGAGCTAAAGGCATGCTTAACCAACTGAGCCACCCAGGCGCCCCAATATTTATCCTTTTTGCTCTGGTTTACTTCACTCAGCATAATGTTTTCAAGTTCATTGATATTGCAACAGGTGTCAGAGTTCCCTTCTTTTTTTTTTTTTGACAGGTGAATAATAGCCCGTGGCATGCATTTGCCACATCTTGTTTATCCATTCATCCATGATACACATTTGTTTTGTTTCCACCTTTCGGCTGTTGTGAATGACATTGTTAGGAACACTGGTGTGCTCTCATTTTCTTTTCCATGAAGGTTGGCCCGTGACTGAGTCTTGCAAAGTCTGGGCCCAAACTGCGCTGTGGGTGAATCCTCTCTTGTGAGCCCCCATACCACATTCCAGGCTCTCCTTTGCATTTCTTGAATGGCTCAAAGCCATCCATATCCGGCTTCACACAAGACAGACCTGAACTCTTCGCTTCCCCTGGCTTTACACCCCACCCCATCTAGGCTTTCTTCTCCCATCCCTGCAAGGGGACACGTCAGTGTCTGAGTCCCCGGCCTTTCAGACCGAACCGAGGGTACCAGTCTCCAACCACTCACTTCTTTGCCCCAAAGCTCTGCACTTGGGATAAAAACCCTTCGCTGTCTTCTCAGCCCCATGTCCTACCCAGCCCGGGGGTCCCTCCTTCAGGGCTCAGTTTCCAAGTCACCTCTTTAGGGCGGCCCACCTGCCACGCTCTCTCTATCCGAGCACCTGCCTCTCCCCTCTCGGTCCTTCCGCTCCACTTGGGACTTCAAGCTTCTGGGTGAGTTCTCTAACGCCCTTCCCACGAGATAGGAGCGCCGAGGCGAGGCGGAAGGCAGGCCCGCAGGTCCCCCCGGCCGGCCGGGAAAGGAAAACCAGCTCGCGCCGGGTTCGCAGCTACGTGCAGGAAAACTATCACTCCCAGAAACCCTTTCTCCGGGGGCTGGACAGTCGCCCTCCGCGCCCTTCCTGCGGAGGAGACTGAGCATGCGCAACGGCCGCTGCGGTTAGCCCGCAAGGCTGCGCGGGCGGGGACTGCATCTCCCAGGAGGCCCTGCGTGCAATTTTCATCGCCGCGTGACGAGCGGCTTCCGGCGCGGAGGGGCGGGGCGCGCGGCCGAGGCAGCAGCTGGGGCAGCTAGGGGAGCGGCCGGGTGGCCGGCGGGCGCCAGCCGCCATGGAGGCCGTGCCCCGCATGCCCATGATCTGGCTGGACCTGAAGGAGGCCGGAGACTTCCTCTTCCAGCCGGCCGTGAAGAAAGTAAGTCCTTCCCCCCATCTCTCCCGCGTAGCGCCGTCTGCCAGCGCGTGACGCCCCCTGCGCGTCCATCATCTCCCTAGGCCCTGGTCGCGGGGTCGGGTGAGGCCGGGAGGGGCCTCCGCTGGATTTCCTCAGCCCGCCCTCCCCCCCGCCCCCGCAGACATTCCTGTCCCCTCCTCGCCCGCTCGGGGCTAGCACCCGCAGTCCGTCGAAACCTGCTTCCCGACTTCTGCTCCGGCCATCCACGGTTCCCACCGAGGCACCGCACTTCCTCCGAGTGACGCTCGGGACCTGGTTCTGCCCCGCCCGTCCTCCACGCCGGGACCGCCTCGCGGGGAGAGGTGGGCGGCCCTGGCCGTCTGCTCTGAACTGTGCCCTGCGTGCGCTGTCTGTCGTTCCAGGACCGGCCTGGGACGAGCGCCGGGGATGGCTCAGCATGTGTGTGTGTTAAGGCGGGAGCCAGAGGAATGCCTGACCTCTGCGATTGGGGTCTCTCTGACACTTGGTGCAGTTCTCTCTGGACTCTTAAGAAGAACCATATTCTGGAGCCCCCTTAGGCCAAAAGATACAATTCCTTGTCATTTTTTTGGGAGAGTTACTGCTTTTCTTAATTGCCAGGAGGGGGTAGACAGCGTTGTAGCTCCTGGAGAAGCCTTAGCAGTCGTGTTTGGACCTTCAGTTGGACGGAGGAGACCCAGGCAGGTTTGGTGGTGATGGAGGCAGGGGACCTGTGTGGTGAGATCAGGTGGGGCTGGTACAGAGAGGGGGGCCAGGTGTGTTGAATGAGCATCGGGTGCCCTCTGAGACTTCAGCCTTGGGAGGGCCACCTAAGAGCATTAGGTCAGAGCAGAAGTAAACAGGAACAACCAGGTCGTTACAGGTTGGCATCCTCGTGATTTTAGTAGTTTAGAAAGACAGGAAATTGGATTCATCTAAAACTTAAGAGTTTTGTTACCTCTTCCCCAGACTTTGGCCTTCTAGCCATCTGCTCTTTCATACAAGTACAGTTAGATGAGTTTTCCTGAAACACAACAAAACTTTGTTTTCTAGTTCAGCTCTAACCCATTTAGTTCTCCCCGACCAACCACAGTTCTTTCCGTAGTTTTTGAAGGCCCACTGTATGTTTGATGTGTGTGTGTGTGTGTGTGTGTGTTTTTAAGATTTTATTTATTTATTTGAGAGACTGGGTGAACTAGAGAGCACAAGCAGGGGGAGGGGCAGAGTGAGAGGGAGAAGCAGACTACTCCCTGATCAGGGAGCCCGATGAGGGGCTCGATGCCAGGGCCTCGAGATCATGACCCACGCGGAAGGCAGACCCTCAACCGTCTGAGCCACCCAGGCATCCCCTTGATCTATGTATTTCTGATATAGGTTCTGTTCACAGTCAGCCATTTGCTGTTCTCTTAACATTCTCTGTATATTTGCTCTTCTGTGCCTTTGGTTGTGGAATTCCTCCCACCCAGAAGTGCCCTATTCTTTGTCGTGTGGGATGGGCATGGGGCCCTTCTTTAATCTCTTAGGTTGATTCTCTCCATCTTTCAAGGTCCAGTTTAAGTTCTTTCTCTTCCAAAAGTGCTCTTTAATTCTTTGATTTGGGTTAAACTTCCCCTTCTCTGAATCCTTTTTTCCATTCTTCTCCTGGTGTTAGTATTGTGTGCTATGTTTTAACTCTCCTATTCAATTTTAAGTGACCTGAGAGGCATCTCCCTGCTCCTCGAAGCCTAGCGGGGTTGTCTCTACACAGTTGGCATTCAGGAAAATACTGCTCAAATAAGGACATTTGAGAGAGAATTTAGTCATGGTGACCATAAATTTATGGAAATCCAGTGGATAAAATCTCAGCCCAGAAAATCCTAGGAGATATTTTTGTTTAAACTTAGCCTTTGATATTCTGGTCACTCTTACCTAACCAACAAGGTTTTATGTGAGTAATGACTTCCCTGGAAGCCTTCCTGAGTCTCCATGAAAGTAGTTGCTCACTAGCCATTTAGCCTGAGGTGGTATTAAATACTGAAGAGACTATTCATTTCCTAGACTGCTGCTCTTTTTCTGTGTTTCCTCCTGGGGATTGGGGAAGATGCCGCCTGTGATTGTGGCATGTATTTGCATGAACCCATTGAAAAGGACTAACAACCTGTGGGTAGGCTGGGCTTGCAAATGGGTACCCTGGAGCTCTTCCTACAGGAGACTGCAGAAGCCACTGCAACCTGGGAACTCTTCCTGACCTGGACTCTTCCCCAGCCCTTGAGCCCTTGCTCTACCCTTGTCCTCTTCTATCCTTTCTCTTAACCATGGGAACCTTCACCAATGATTTGGAGTTGAGAGAATTTAAGTTAGGATACTGGGGTAAAAATTGATTCTGTTGAGGTCACCCTGTTGAACACATCTGTATTGGTAATACAGATGAATAACAGACAATTCTGTTTGTTTTTCTTTCATGGAGTTCAGTTTAGTAGAGGAAACTTAAAAATTAAATGGCAATATCAGTGGAAGAATATGTGTAGGGTACAGAAGTACCAGCCTAAGGAGGGGCCATCAGAGAAGCCTTGGTGGGATGACTAGCCTTTGCAGGATGAATTGAAGTTTTCCGGATAGCTGAAAGGGTTTGTTTCATTGTAAGGCCTGGGCTGTTGAAAGACCTTTAATAATGATTAGTATTGTTTTTTGCTGCTGATGGACATGCCTTCAATTATGAAATAATGTAAAATAAGAGCCAGGAGAACAGCAAGCTGGTTTTGAACTGCAGCGCCATGTTTTGGGTTGAATACCGCGGCCCATGTAATTTTTTAGTGGAAAAATGCTGCTGTTCCTGCACTTCCTTTTTTTTTTAAAGATTTTATTTATTTATTAATGAGAGACACAGAGGGAGAAGCAGGCTGCACGCAGGGAACCTGACGTGGGACTCGATCCCGGGACCCCAGGATCACGCCCCGAGCTGAAGGCAGGTGCTCAACTGCTAAGCCACCGTCATCCCGTCCCTGCACTTTCTTACCTGAGCCCAGATTGCTGACTCACTGGAAACTGATGAAGGCTGATTTGTACTTTTCATCATTGAGTGATTTGGTGACAAGTGTTGGTATTTGAAGTTGTTTTCTTTTCTGGTGCCAAACACCTTTCCCTAATCAATTGCACTGGAGCATAAATCAAACTGACTTGGACTTAGGTGTTAACATCATCTCTGACTCATTCATTGAGCAAGTGTTTATTGAGTGACTGTATGTGCCAACCCTGAGAATTCAGGGCTGTGTGTAATGATAAAAATTGTTGCTTTCAGGGAGCTTATCTTTTAATGATCCACATGGTAACCCATCCTCAAGGGAAGATGTATCATGTGGTAGCCACCCTGCCATCTGAGTGACTCCTTGGCCTTTCCCCCACTCCCACTCTGGCTGGATTGATCTCTAAATCTTCCGTTTTCCACCAGGTTCCTCCAAAGAAACTGCCTGCTATTCAAGGCCTGCCACCACTTGGCTTCAGCCTGCCTCTTTCTAATTCATTCCCTCAGGCCTCTCCTCTAGGAACTGTCAGCCTCTTTTCCTTCCACATCTGATCATTGCTCTTGCTCTGGTCCTTACTGGAATTCCTTTCCTCTTGTTCATTACTCTGGTTGAACCATACCTCCCCAGCTGCCTGGCTATTGAATGACACTCCAAATTCAGACAGGTCTTAGCACTCAGCTTGTCTGTACCACAGAGTGCACACTCTTCTTACCTCTTGTTACTGTTCCTCTTATTCACATGTAGGGAAAGTCTGGTTTTTAGGTTTGTGGAATTCCCCCGCCCCTTCCGTGTTTCTCATAGGATAGCTGCTGACTCCTTTGAATCACTTGCAACATACACAGAAAAGATTATGAGACAACTGGAGGCCTAAAAGGGGACCTGCCTCCTCAGCAGTGAGGAGCAAGGGACATTGCCAGTTACCTCTGGTGTTGGGTGACCTGTCTTTTCTCTTATCACAGATTTAGAGTTACCAAACCTGTCTGCCTACTTATGTTTTACACAGGATGACTTTAGGAACAAATGACGTGCATTGTCTAGTTCATTCTTCTCTGACTTTAGTCTTATACACCAAAAACCTGTATCCATTTCACTCCAGATTCTTCCCTTTACTCGGGAAGTAATAAATATCTGTATGTGGAGAATGCTTTACAAGTGTTGGTTGAATGACCTAGTCTAGTTCTAGCACCCACTGGGAGATGTAACATGAGTTGTCCTTGCTGATATTGTTTAGATGAGATGTGGAATAGGGGTTAGGCTAGGCAGGGACGAAGGTCTGTTCTCTTCCTCTGTGCAGTAGGGCTGTAATTTGGTTTTAGGCTTGCTGACATCAAGGGTGGGACTTGATCCCGGGACTCTGGGATCACACCCTGAGCCAAAGTCAGATGCTCAACCACTGAGCCACTCAGGCGTCCTAATAAAATTAATCTCATTTGAAATTCAGTAGCAAAGTATATATTGTATTTATTAACAGTCCTATATGTGGGACTTAGTTTTATGTGTGTTTCCATGGACCTGCCTAAGGAATGGGCTTCAGAGTGTGAACTAAAATTGTTTGCACATTTTTGGGTTTGTGCATAGTTGAATATTTCTAGGGAGATTTCTTTTATGGCTTTTGTAATCTCAAAGGACTCAGAAAAAGGCTAAGAACTATGGATATAGGGGAAAGTGTTTTTCAGGTACCGTTTAATTCTTCAGCAACTCTTAAATATTTGTTTTCCACATTTCCAACGTACAGAAAAGTTGAAAGAATAATAAATTTAATAAATAATAATAATAAAATTCTCTCTACCTAGTTTTGATAATTATATTTCACCATATTTGTGTGTTCTCTGTGTCTTTGTGTATGTATGTGCTTACGTGCATGTGTATGTATCTTGTGAACCTTTGAAAGTAAGTTGTACACATCTCAGCACATCGTAAGACTAAGGACATTCTCCTGTGTAACCATATTATCATCACACATAAGAAAATCCACAAAACTTTTCTACTATATGTTAAAACTTCACCTATTGTCCCCAAAGCATTTTTTAAAGATTTTTTTCATTTTTTAAAAGATTTTATTTTTAAGTCATCTCTACATCCAATGTGGGGCTCAGACTTATAACTCTGAGATCAAGAGTCACATGTTCTACTCACAGCCAGTCAGGTGCCCCTCCCCCCAATTTTTGTCCCCCCAAAGATTGTATTTGTTTATTCATGAGAGATAGAAAGAAAGAGGCAGAGACATAGGCAGAGGGAGAAGCAGGCTCCACACAGGGAGCCCGATGTGGGACTAGATCCCGGGACTCCAGGATCATGCCCTGACCTGATCATGCACCCAACCACTGAGCCACTCAGGCGTCCCCCCCCAAAAAAATATTTTTTATGACTTTTTCTTCCCCAAATTTGGATTCAGTCAAGGTTCTCATATTGAATTTAGTTCTCTTTCTTTAATGTTTTAAAATCTAGACTGGTCTCCTGTTTACCCCACCACCACCATGACATTGATTCTTTTCAGAGACTGGGTTAACTGTTGAGCAGAAGTCCCAGCTTTTGAATATTCTTGAGTGCCTCCTTTTAGTATTTTCAGTTTGTTCACCCATCCTCTGAATTTCCTGTAAGTGCCACCATTTGCAGACCATCTGACACATCTGATAAGGCTCCTACCATTCCCAATGCACTCATTGTTCGGTGCGTGTTAGAGGGGTGTCACTGGCACGACCCTGCCACGGTGCCAGGCACAGTCTGGTGAAGGCATGTTTAGAATGTAGAGAGAGCAGCAGTTAAAGTTTAAGGGATTGACATTTCAGCTGAGTCTTTTTTTTTTTTTTAAGATTTTATTTATTTATTCATGAGAGACACAGAGAGAAGCAGAGACATAGGCAGAGGGAGAAGCAGGTTTCCCGTAGGGAACCCAGTGCGGGACTCGATCCTGGGACCCCGGGATTATGCCCTGAGCTGAAGGCCGACACTCCATCGCTGAGCCACCCAGGCGTTCCTCAGCTGAGTTAATATTGGAGAGGGGACAACATGTGGGCAAGCATTGAGACCTGAAAGCAGCAGTTCCACAGGACTGTTGGCTGGGCGTCCCCAGGAGTCACTTGAAGACAGCCCTTGAAGGCAATTGGGAGCTGATTGTGAAGGGCCAGGAACTCTGTGCATAGGAGAGATTGGAGGCTTTGGAGAGCCATTGTTGCACATCCTTTTCAGATGATAATTTTTCTCTTTAGATTGCAACTCATTTCTCATAATCTCACTAACCTGAGAAAAGTGTTTGGGTTTATTTTTTCCCCCGGTGTGTGTGTGTTTCAGAAGGCTTTGAAGTTAGCAGTGACAGTGAAGTTTGCTAGAAAGAGAACTCTGGCCTCTAGGTAAGGGGCACATTTAAAGGGGTGGCAACAGGATAGAGAAGAGAGCTCATGGACACAGGGATTTGCAGGAGGTAAAACCAGCAGAAGAGGTGGGCATCACTGCCCTTTGTGTTTGTGGAATGGGTATATTTGGCTCCCCCTAGATTGGCAAGTCAGCCAATAGGAACCATAACGGGGTGGTTCCAGCTGCCTTAGTCTGTTGACCTTAGGTGAACAAGGGGTCTTTTGATGCAGGCTGTGCCTCCAGACTGATGAGTTTGCTCATTTTTGAGAGAGTCCGCTCCTGAGGTGGTGAGTGCTGTTGTGGCCAGGCATGCCAGTCCCCTATCTGATGTGGGCACTGACTTTTCCTTCTATCTTGATCATTCCCAACACACACCTGCAGGCCTTTCTTCAAGGTGAGGAAGATGTAAATTATTTATTCTGTGTTGCCATATCCTAGCCTGGAAAGCTGGCAAAGAAGGCTTTGCACTCCCACTCTTGTTTGGTATCTCTTGCCTGTGTTTGTGGTTGGATTAGGATTATGGTTGTAATCCCAGAACACAGCAAGGTCTAGTCCTTGAGGGAGGCTTGAATTTGTGGCCTATTGGGATGTTCAGTAGGATCCCTTTTCAGCCAGCTAAGTTCCCCTGCTTCCTGAGCTGCCAGAGTCCTGGACTTCACAGAGAGGGCTGCAGCATGATGAAGACCAGTCAGGGTGTTCACCTAAAGTCGCCCAGCATTATTTTCTATTTTGCTCAAAGGTAGAGGCATCTTAGCACTGCTCCATCTTTGAGGTAGAGTTCCTAGTGGTCCGGGAGATAGGCTCGTGATTGTGGATCTAGACTGGTGACTGCCAAGGACTCAGGACAGGAGTGAGAGCAGGGGAGTGTTCTGCATTCATGGTTTAAGTTGTTTTCTCTTTCTCTTTTTCTTTCTAGTTTGTCCTAAAAAATTATGGAGAGAACCCAGAAGCCTACAATGAGGAACTGAAGAAGCTGGAGTTGCTCAGACAGGTAGGAGGATAGTATTTTTATGCACTTGTAAACAGGACTGCTTGGTAGGGAGGTAAAGAAACCACCTGAAACTGTTGTTAATTTAATATTTTTTCCTCTTTAAGAGCAGCAAAGTTAATGGTAAAAAAATTTGAAAATGCTTAAGAAGGACAGTTTTTAAAAAATCCTCATTTTTGTATATATTTTATAATTTTTATATAGTCAATCCTTGAACAACAGGGATTTGAACTGTGTGGGTTCGCTTATATGCAGGTTTTGTATAGTACAGGCTTTACATGTATTTTCTTTATGATTTCTTTAGTATTTCCTTTTCTCTAGCTTACTTTATTATAAGAATACAATATATAATGTATATAACATACAAAACGTGTGTTAATTGACTGTGTTTCCAGTGGGGCTCTGGTCAACAGTAGGCTATTAGTAGTTAAGTTTTTGGGAAGTCAAAAATTATAGTAGATTTTTAACATGGGGGTCAGCACCCTTTAACCCACACTGTTCAAGTGTCAGCTGTGTATACTATATAAAAACACACTAGGATCCTACACTGCCTGTAGAGCTTATTTAGTCTGAGCTTTATTTATTTATTTATTTGTTTATTTGTTTGTTTATTTAAAGATTTTATTTATTCATGAGAGACACAGACAGAGAGGCAGAGATACAGGCAGAGGGAGAAGCAGGCTCCATGCAGGGAGCCCGATGTGGAACTCGATCCTGGGACTCCAGGATCACGCCCTAGGCCAAAGGCAGGCGTTCAGCTGCTGAGCCACCCAGTGGTCCCATGTGTTTTCATATAATGCGCATTGTAGATTTGTTTCTTTATCAATGAACATAGAACAGTAGTATTTTTCATGTCTTGTGATCATTACATTGCACTGTGATTTAATCCATCTGGTCTCATTGAACATTAGGTTATTTCGGTTTTCACCATTGTAAGTATAATCCATGTTTGTGCATACTTGGGCATTTACAGGATTGTTTCTGTAGGAATTAGTGGGTGAACAGGATGCATTTGCTTTCGTTTCCACCTCCAGCATGGTACATGCTTATTCCTGCTGTTACTTTTCAGTTCTGGCAATCTGGTAGGTGAAAGGGGTATTTAATTTTAATTTTCAGTTATTTGGCTAATAGTAAGGTTTCACTTTTTTTTTTTTTTTTTTTTTTTTTTAACTTATGATAGTCACACAGAGAGAGAGAGAAAGAGAGAGAGAGAGGCAGAGACATAGGCAGAGGGAGAAGCAGGCTCCATGCACCGGGAGCCCGACGTGGGATTCGATCCCGGGTCTCCAGGATTGCGCCCTGGGCCAAAGGCAGGCGCCAAACCACTGCGCCACCCAGGGATCCCGGTTTCAGAATTGTTAATGTGTTTGTTACATATCTTCTTTTAGAGCTTGCTAATATCTTTTGTCCATTTTTCTATTAGAGTGGTATAGGCATACCTTGTATTGCGCTTTGCTTTATTGCACTTCACAGATACTGTGTGTGTGCGTTCTTGAAGATTTTATTTTTAAGTAATCTCTGCACCCACTGTGGGGCTTGAACCCACAACGTCAAGATTAAGAATCACATGCTCCACCAACTGATCCAGCCAGGAGCCTCTAGATATACTGTGTTTTTTACAGATTGAAGGATTAGGCTGTCTTGCATGGAGCAAATCTATTGGTGCATTTTCCCGATAGTACTTTTTCACTTTGTGTCTCTGTGTCACATTTTGGTAATTCTCACAATATTACAAACTTTTTCATTATTGTATTTGTGAGGGTGATATGTGATCAGTGATTTTTGAGGTTACTGTTGCAATTGTTTTGGGGCACTGCAGACCCCGTTTAAGACCGAGAGCTTGGGGATCCCTGGGTGGCTCAGCGGTTTGGCGCCTGCCTTTGGCCCAGGGCGTGGTCCCAGAGTCCCGGCATCAAGTCCTGCGTTGGGCTCCTGGCATGGAGCCTGCTTCTCCCTCTGCCTGTGTCTCTGCCCCTCTCTCTCTCTCTCTCTCTGTGTCTATCATAATAAATAAATCTTAAAAAAAAAAAAAATACCAAGAGCTTGGGGCAGCTCGGGTGGCTCAGCGGTTTAGCGCCGCCTTCGGCCCAGGGCGTGATCCTGGAGACCCGGGATCGAGTCCCACATCAGGCTCCCTGCATGGAGCCTGCTTCTCCCTCTGCCTGTGTCTGTCTCTCTCTCTCTCTCTCTCTCTCATTAATAAATAAGTAAAATCTTAAAAAAAAAAAAGAAAAAAGACCGACTGCTTAATGGGTAAATGTTCGGTGTGTTCTGACTGCTCAATCAATCCACTGTTCCCCTTTCTCTCTCCTTGAGTTTCCCTGTTTCCTGAGACACAACAGTATTGATATTAGGGCAATCAATAACCTCGCAACAGCCTCTAAGTGTTCCAGTGAAAGGAAGAGTCTCACATTCTCATCTTAAATCAGAAGCTAGGGACGCCTGGGTGGCTCAGTGGTTGAGTGTCTGCCTTTTGCCCAGGGCGTGATCCTGGCGTCCTGAGATTGAGTCCCAAATCGGGCTCCCTGCATGGAGCCTGCTTTTCCCTCTGCCTGTGTCTCTGCCTCTCTCTTTCTCTCTGTCTCTCATGAATAAATAAAATCTTAAAAAAAAATAATTCAGAAGCTGGAAATGATTAAGCTTAGTGAGGAAGACAGGTTGAAAGCCAAGGTAGGCTGAAAGGTAGGCCACTTGCACCAGTTAGTCAGGTTGTGAATGCAAAGGAAAAGTTCTTTTTTTTTTTTTTTTTAAATTTTATTTATTCATTAGAGAGGCAGAGGCACAGGCCGAGGAAGAAGCAGGCTCCATGCAGGGAGCCCGACGTGGGACTCGATCCCGGGCCTCCAGGATCACGCCCTGGGCCGAAGGCGATGCTAAACTGCTGAGCCACCCGGGCTGCTCTGCAAAGGAAAGGTTCTTGAAGGAAATTAAAAGTGTTACTCCAGTGAGCACATGAATGATAATAAAACCACATCAGCAATGGCTGATGAGGAGAAAGTTTGAGTGGTGTGCATAGAAGATCAAAGCAGCCACAACAGTCCCTTAAGCCAAAACCTAGTCCAGAGCAAGGCCCTTACTCTCTTCAATTATATGAAGGCCCAGAGAGGTTGAGGAAGCTGCAGAAGGAAAGTTTCAAGCTAGCCGAAGTTGGGTTATGGTGTTTTTTTTTTTGTTTTTTTTTTTTTTAAGATTTTATTTATTCATGAGAGAGAGAGAGAGAGAGAGAGGCAGAGACACAGGCAGAGGGAGAAGCAGGCTCCATGCAGGGAGCCCAACGTGGGACTTAATCCCGGGTCTCCAGGATCAGGCCCTGGGCCGAAGGCGGTGCTAAACCGCTGAGCCACCCGGGCTGCCCGGGTTACAAGGTTTAAGAAAAGAAGCCATCTTCGTAACATAAAAGTGCAAGGTGAAGCACCAAGTGCTGATGGAGAGATCTGGAAGATAATTCATGAAAGTGGCTACACTAAACAACAGATTTTCAGTGGAGACAAAACAGCCTTCTGTTGGAAGAAGATTCCATCTAGAACTTTCACAGCTAGAGAGGATAAGTCAATGCCTGGCTTCAAAGCTTCAAAGGATAGGCTGACTCTCTTGTTGGGGGCTAGTGCAGCTTGTGACTGTAAGTTATAGCCAGTACTCATTTACCATTCTGAAAATCTGAGAGCCCTGAAGAATTATACTAAATCTACTTTGCCTGTGCTCTAGACATGGAACAACAAAGTCTAGATGGCAGTACATCTATTTACAATGTAGTTTACCAAATTTTTTAAGTCCCCTTTTAAGATCTGCTCAGAAAAAAAAAAGATTCCTTTCAGAATATTACTGCTCATTGACAATGCACATGGTCACCCAAGAGCACTGATGGAAATGTAGGAGGGCTTTTTATTTTGTTTCGTTTTTACCCCCGGAGTTCCTCAAAGTTTTCTTCATGTAGGTTTTACACATAACTTGTTGAGTTTATTTCCGGACTTTTTTTTGATTGTTGTTGCTATTATTGAATATTCCTCCCCTTTCTTCTTTTATATTTTCCACTTCTTACAGTAGAGAAAAGCAACTGAGCAATATATTTTGTTTTTTGTTTTTTGTTATTTATTTTTAATTAATCTCTACATCCACCATGGGGCTTCAGCTCATAACTCTGAGATCAAGATTTGCATGCTTATCCGACTAACCCAGTCAGGCACCCTGAGCAATTTATTTTAATTTTTTTCTTTATGAGTTCACTTTCTTTTTATTTTTATTTTTTTAAAATTTATTTATGATAGTCACACAGAGAGATAGAGAGAGGCAGAGACACAGGCAGAGGGAGAAGCAGGCCCCATGCACTGGGAGCCCGACATGGGACTCGATCCCGGGTCTCCAGGATCGCACCCTGGGCCAAAGGCAGGCGCCAAACCGCCGCGCCACCCAGGGATCCCTTGAGTTCACTTTCTTGGGTTTTCCAAGTTCTTGAGTCATAGCATAAACACATAATGATTTTGCTTTCTTTCTAGTGGTTGTACTCCTTATTTTCTTGGAATTAGGCATTTCCAGAGCATTGCTAATAATTGTGAAAATGACTTGTTTCTGGTGTTGAGGTATCAGCTTTGAGCACAGTGCTGGCTGCTGTACCCCGTGTCTGAGGGCTTGTTTCTGCATTTGGGGGTGCAGTGGCCCGTAGCAGTGGCTCTTAGCAGCTCATGTCTGTCTCATAGGGGCAGGGGTGTCTGCACATTTGCTCATTTGCTGTTCTGATTATTAACAGATCATAAAAACTATAGAAAGTTTTGAAAATAAGAGAAATATAAAGAACAAGACAGTCATTCCCACAGTCATTGTGATTTTACACATTTCATTTTTATTTAAAAAGCGAGAAGTTAAAATAACATTGCCAAAACACTATAGACTAAATTATTTTAATTGTTACAGTATTTGCTTAAATTTTATTATGTTTCTAACCTTTCTTAACCCTTGCTCCTTAGCAATAAACAATGACCAATAACCAAATGGTGTTTCTGCAATTAATATGAAGAAAGCATTTTTCCCAGTTTTTGAATAAGAATGACATAAAACTGAATAATTTCAGCTCAGCTCTTGCTGGGGGCAAAGCTTGATCACCCAATAGAGAACTAAGAGGAGCTCTTTATCTGTCCTATTTATATACTGGACTTCCAGTCATGCTTTTTATTTATTCCATTAGCAAACATTTGTTGAACGTTTTCTTAATTTCAGGTACTGATCTAGGTACTGTAGATCCAACAGTGAAGAAAGCAAAGTTCTTGTGGCGTTATGTGACATTCTTTTTTTTTAAGATTTTATTTATTTATTCATGAGAGACAGAGGTGCAGAGACACAGACAGAGGGAGAATCAGGCTTCATGCAGGAAGCCTGATGTGGGACTCGATTCCGGGTCTCCAGGATCACACCCTGGGCCAGAGGCAGCACTAAACCACTGAGCCACCCGGGCTGCCTGTTATGTGACATTCTAAATAAGATTCTTTGAGCACAGTGGCACTGGTGTGGCACCACTGGCAGTGGGCTAAGCTTCCAGTGGCAGGGAAGAGGACAGAGGAGCCAAATTCTTCTGAGGGTTAGGGGGAAAAAAAAAGGATGCCCAGTGAACGAGAGGCTTCATGAGGGATCCAGGAAGCGTGATGCTGGAGTGGTGGTTTCATTAGGCAGTCTTGGGTAAAGCCTTCATGCTTCCATAGGACTTATTAAATGCCTCCCTCAGCCTCCTGTGGTGTGGTCCCAACCATCCATATGGTGGTGCATCGGAGACACAGTTATGGAGCAACAAGTATGGGAACCAGATCTAGAAGATTTTTTTTTAAAGGTTTTATTTATTCATTCATGAAAGACACAGAGAAAGAGGCAGAGGGAGAAGCAGGCTCCATGCAGGGAGCCTGATGTGGGACTTGATCTCAGGACTCTGGGATCATGCCCTGAGCCAAAGGCAGACAATCAACCGCTAAGCCACTCAGGTTTCCCCAGATCTAGATTTGATGTAGGTGCAATTCTCAAGCAAGAAGTTGTTCTCCTGCCTACAGGATTGTGGAAACAGTGGTATCAAGGCCAAGTGCCAGTTTGCTTATTTTATTTTTGAAAAATTTACTCAAGAGTTTCAACAGTGAAAGGCTGCAATTAAGGAAGCTGCACATGAGTCCCCTTGCAGATCTTTTTTTTTTTTTTTTAAGATGTATTTATTTATTAGCAGGGAGTGAGGCAGAGGGAGAGAGAAAGCATGCGCACATTGGGGGGCAGGGGCAAAAGGAGCTTGAGATGGGGGAAGGACAGGGGGGAATCTCAAGCTGCCTCTGCACTGAGCATGGAGCCTCATGCAGGGCTCAATCCTATGATCCCGAGATCATGATCTGAGCTGAAACAAAGAATCCGATGCTTAACCAACTGAGCCAAGCAGGTGCCCCCTGGAAATGGAAGCTGGATACATCTTGGGGAGCTGTAGGCTCTGCTCACAATCTGGCCTGTTTCCTCATCGGTAAAGCAGAGGCTGGAAGAGTTGTCTCTAAGAACACCTTCCAGGTGCAACTCTGAGGTAAATTCTTGATTTATAGAGCATAAAGCTGGCAGGCATGGTGAGGGGCTTGCTGGGAATGGTAGGAGTGGCATGGTCTCAGAGCTTCCTTACCGACCCTCCTGCTCGCTTCAGCTTCTCCACGTGCAGGTATTAGAGAACAGGGCAAGTGGGACGAGGGGAGTTCCTGGCTGGATTAAAAGTGCCAGTGAAGGGGTGCCTGGGTGGCTCAGTGGTTGAGCATCTGCCTTTGGCTCAGGGCCTGATCCCAGTGTCCTGGAATAGAGTTCCTCATCAGGCTCCCCACGGAGCCTGCTCCTCTTCCTATGTCTCTGCCTCTTTCTCTGTATCTCTCATGAATGAATGAATGAATAAAATCTTTAAAAACAAAAAAGTGCCAGTGGAGTTGTGTGGCTTAGAGGGAGGGTTGCTTTCATTGTTTCCCAAAGATGATTTTAGGAAGTACAAAGACAAATCTTTTGTTTTAATCTTTTTGTATAGGCTTTATATTTAAAAAAAAAATGTAACTATAACATCAACCCTGTTGTTGCAAAGAGGTGACTGCTTAGGATGTGGCTCCACTTTGAAAAATGGCTCAGCCTAAAGGAAAATGTTAACTCTAGGTGGTATCTGATTATGGCAGAGAAAGATGGGGAGGGGGTAGTGACTGATTCCAGAAGTCCTGGTCTGAGGGACAAGTCACACCTTAGCAGTATACGTGGCTGTGGGCCTCATCTTTGCTCTGGGCCCTCTGGAGGCTGCTTCCTGAGGGAGCTTACATTCCTGTTCAGAGAGGAGACAGGTCCTAGGGAATGCTGTTGAGTGTAACTGGTGCTGGCTAGCCCTGCCCTGTTGTTCTTCTGAGAGCATCCCTGGCAGGGCCTTGGAGCCCAGCTCTGGAGGGTGGTATCCTCCAAGAAGGGTTTCTTCTAGCCAGTGCTGGCCAGCTCTCTGCTGGGCCCTCTGGCTGCTAAAGTCTTCTGGGAGTATGTGTGGGGGGATACTCTGGTTCCCTCCAGCAGGTGGGGGAGAGTGTTCACAGTGCTGCTAGCCTGTCCCTTTGTTTTGTGCTTCTTGGAGAGTAGGTTGTCTGCTCTTCTGTTTGTTTGAGCACGGGGTTCATCTGCTTTGATTTATTTCCCCAAAATGGGAAGAGCTTTATTGTTTTTAATAAAAAGTGAAAGTGGGGGCAGCCCAGGTGGCTCAGCGGTTTAGCGCCGCCTTCAGCCCAGGGCGTGATCATGGAGACCCAGGATCAAGTCCCGCGTCAGGCTCCCTGCATGGAGCCTGCTCCTCCCTCTGCCTGTGTCTCTGCCTCTGTGTGTGTGTGTGTGTCTCATGAATAAATAAATAAAATATTTAAATTAATTAATTAAAAAATATTTTTTTAAAAAAGTGGGGGAGGATCAAGGGGGATGGGGTAACTGAGTGTTGGGAGCACGTGATGTAATGGGCACTGGGTGTTATATGCAACTGATGAATCGCTGAACTCTACCTCTGAAACTAATAATATACTGTATGTTAATTGGATTTAAATGATAAAATAATAGGAAAAAGGTGAAAGTGTTTAATATGAAGAATAAGCAATACAAAGAAATATATGTCTCTACATGTGTATACAGAATAGGATAAGTTACTTAAACCCTGTTACCCAGTGGTAATCACTTAACATTTTGGTGTATACCCTAGAATCTTGTGTTTGTACCTAGTTGGCTATCAGTTTCTATACGATTTCACATAAATGAAATCATATTGCTCATCTGTTACTTTTTGTTTTTTTTTTTGACTCAATAAATATATCATGAACATTTAAACATAATACTCTCATCTTGGGTCCTTGTGGCTATAGGGTATTTTCTTTTGTGGGTAGTCTTGACATTATTTAAACAGTCTTGTTTAATGGAAATTTTGGTGGCATCCAGTATTTGACCCTGTTAATAATCTACTGTGATAAATATCCTTGTATGCTCACCAAGCATTTGGGTGTCTTTTACTGTATGTTTTAGATACAGAACTGTGGGTCAGGATCAAGTACATGAACATTTTTAATGCATGTTATAAAACTGCCTTTGGGAGAAGTGGGACTGACTCAGCCAGCCCTGGCTGGTGGGGTGGTTGTTGAACAGCTGCAGGCATAGCTATGGGCTGTCTCTGGATCCCTTGGAGTGTGCAGTTGCCTAGCTCAGATGCAGATTTCTTTCTTGGGTATCTATGGGCAGACAGACCTGCCTGTACTCTACCCCAAGTGATGGCAGGCCTGCTTCTCCCATCCACCCTCCAGAATGCTGTCCGTGTCCCACGGGACTTTGAGGGCTGCAGTGTCCTCCGCAAGTACCTAGGCCAGCTCCACTACCTGCAGAGTCGGGTCCCCATGGGCTCAGGCCAGGAGGCTGCTGTTCCTGTCACTTGGTGAGAGCTGGCAGGCAGGGCTGGGGGGAGCCTGAAGGGTGCCTCGGGCAGCCCAGGGTGTTTGGGTGATGGAGATGTCCCAAGCCCTCCCTTCCCTCCCCTCCCCTCCCTTCTTCCTCGCTGCAGAGGATGGGGAGTGGCTTGGTGTGGTTGGTCTCCTTAGGTATCCCTCTGACCTGCACTGGGGTGGCTGGTCCCCTCACCTGGCCTCAAGGCCCTAGCCGGCTCCTTTCCTTAAGATGATGTGGGTGGCATGTCTGCAGGACTGAGATCTTCTCTGGCAAGTCTGTGGCCCATGAGGATATCAAGTATGAGCAGGCCTGCATTCTCTACAACCTTGGTGAGCTGCCTACCACTTTCCCCATGGTCCTATCTCCCAGCCCTGCCAACCCAGGATCTCAGCTCAGCAGGTCACAAAGGTGGTGGGTTCATGGGCAGAGGATCCCTGGGTTCTGACCCCTTCACTGCCTTCCTCATAGCTCTGCCAGCACCTCTTTTATGGGCCAAGGGGAGCCACCATGCTGGGGAGGAGCTCCGCTGGGATGGCCACCATGTGGTGTTGCTGTGTACTCTGGCCAGGAGTGGTGGCCTCTGTTTGACCGGACACTCTGACCCCCGCTTATGGCTTTGGGCTGCACCAGTCAGGAGAACAAGGATGGCCTCAACTAACCCTGTTATCAACCCTGATGACTTAGCCTCAGTGTGGCTCAAGGGAGAATCCTGGGGAGCTCGAGTCCTATATAGGCATCCCTGGGGCTTCAAGACTGGACCTGTTGGCTGGGTGCTATGTATGGAAGTTCTTCCTTCCTTCACCCCCACATCAGCTTGGTGTAGAGCAAGGCAGAGGGGCTTGGGCTGGACTTGTGAGTTTTTCCTTCTGGGTGTCCTTGGACCAGCTCCCTGATCATGAGTGACAGCACTGCCCTTCCTGCCTTATGCTCAACAAAGGCGTGGGGCAACCTGAGAGCAGCCCCAGGCTAGTTCTGACATTGTGTCCTCTGACTTCCCAGGGGCGCTGCACTCCATGTTGGGGGCCATGGACAAGCGGGTGTCTGAGGAGGTGAGGAGAGGTGGGGCGATGGGCGGGACATAGGACATAACAGGGAGAGGTGCTGAGTGTTCTTCATCTCCAGAGCTCCAGAGTTTACATCCTGTCCCGTGGGAGTGGACCTGGGCAGCTCTCTGGCTCTGCCTTTGGCCATCTTCCTCCTCTCCCCTCCCAGGGCATGAAGGTCTCCTGTACCCACTTCCAGTGTGCAGCAGGCGCCTTCGCCTATCTGCGTGAGCACTTCCCTCATGCCTACAGCGTTGACATGAGCCGCCAGATCCTCACTCTCAATGTCAACCTCATGCTGGTGAGGCAGTGCCCTTGTTGGGTCCCAGTTCACTGCAGGGGAGGGGGCAGCTGGCACTGGAGTCTGGACCAGGCCCTGTGCACATAACAGTGGGGCCTTGGCTTTGAATTTTTAAGCCCCAGGTGGATCAGAGTAGGGCAGTATTTCTTGGAGTAGGAAGGCTAGAGGAGAGAGGACAGGGCAGGGTATCTCTCACTGGTTCCGATGGGGAGGGTAAGATCTCTGGGTGAATGAATGACTGCACCTGCATTTGTCCACCCAGGGCCAGGCCCAGGAGTGCCTTCTGGAGAAGTCAATGTTGGACAACAGGAAGAGCTTTCTGGTGGCCCGCATCAGTGCACAGGTAGGGACGGGGTAGATGGTGGCATGGCCCCCAAGGGACTGTGAGAATAGGCCTTTAGTTTACTCCTGATCCCCACTCTTGACCCCCTCCTGGTTCCCAGGTGGTGGATTACTACAAGGAAGCATGCCGGGCCTTGGAGAACCCTGACACCGCCTCACTGCTGGGCCGGATCCAGAAGGACTGGAAGAAGCTTGTCCAGATGAAGATCTACTACTTTGCAGCTGTGGCTCATGTGCGAGCACTGTGACCGCTGGGGTGGGGTGGGCTGGGGTGTCCACAGCTTGGGGAATAAGTAGTGGCCTCTCTTCTTTCTTGCCAGCTGCACATGGGAAAGCAAGCTGAGGAGCAGCAGAAGTTCGGTGAGCGGGTGAGTGAGCCGTGGCAGGGAAGGATTCAACTGATTCCAGCCTTTTCACGAGGTGCTAGAGGGGTCCCTTCTCTATAGCATAGAGGAGGCTCTCCTCACCGTCCCTCACCCCCACATGCTTGGCCACCCCCTGACTGTAGGCCTGGTGTTTTCTTTTGTGTTGTTCCATCTGCTTTACCCTCATCCCTAGGGGACTGCAGAGGTATAACAGGCTCCCGGCCAGTGGGGACTCCTGGTGGGAGGCGTAGCTGTAAGGTGGAGTGGGCTGTGTACTCTTGGCTGGGCTGGTGCCTGGCTCCTTCCTCAGCTTCTGGTCTCGTGGGTCACCTCATAGCCAGGCAGGGCTTAATGGGGTGGCATAAGGAGGGAAGGATGGACCAGGCTCTGCTTGTTGCTCCCCACAGGTCGCGTACTTCCAGAGTGCCCTGGACAAGCTCAATGAAGCCATCAAGTTGGCCAAGGTAAAGCTGAAGAAGAGTCTGGTGTGGGTCTGCGGGTTGTCCTCACTCTGGCTTTGATTGGTGTTGAGTCCCCTCCCATCTCTGTCCTACAGGGCCAGCCTGACACTGTGCAAGATGCATTGCGCTTTGCAATGGACGTCATTGGGGGCAAGTGAGTCTATGGGGCTGGGGATGGCCTTGGTTCCTTCCTGTTGGGAAGGGTCTTGGCCCTCTGCATTGTTGGGAGGAAGCCACTACCTGAGAGCAGTGGCCTGATTGCTCGACTTTCCACTTCCCTTTCTGACCCCAGGTACAATTCTGCCAAAAAGGACAATGACTTCATCTACCATGAGGCTGTCCCAGCACTGGACACCCTTCAGCCTGTAAAAGGTCTGGAGCTGAGGGGGGGCCAAGGATTGGGAAGGGGTGAAGATGGGAGTATAGAACAGAGGCAGACCAGAGGCTTGTGTGGGCCTGGTTTCTACAGTTGTTACTCTCCCTCCCAGGTGCCCCCTTGGTGAAGCCCTTACCAGTGAACCCCACAGACCCAGCTGTTACGGGCCCTGACATCTTTGCCAAACTGGTACCCATGGCTGCTCATGAAGCCTCATCACTGTACAGGTGGGTGGGAATGGCTAGCTCTGGTCTTAGCACAGATGGGGTTGGGATGTCTCAAGACTCAGGCTTCCAGCAACTGCTTTGTCACTTTGGCAGTGAGGAGAAGGCCAAGCTGCTTCGGGAGATGATGGCCAAGATTGAGGACAAGAATGAGGTCCTGGAGTGAGTTCAGGGCTGGAGGTGGGAGGCGTGGGAGGTACACAGCAGACCTCTGCGGGGTCCCCAGTGCTACTTGCACAGGGAGAGGAATAGCGAATGTCTTCTTGTACCAGGTTTCCTAGCTCAGCCCTTCCGGCTTATGGTCTTGGGTGCTAGATTTATAGGGGGCAGTCACTTGGCGTGGGAGGGCGATGTTCCCGTGGCCTGTTGTTTTTAGCAGTGCCCTGGGTGTGTTCTGTGGGGCCAGGCCAGACTCTGTTGGTGGAGGTCAAGAGGCTGATCTGCCTCTGCTAGGACCTCAGACTTAGTTTCAGTGGTGAGGGAGGGAGGAGTTGGGTCGGTGCCCACCTGGTTCTAACCCCCCTGCAGTCAGTTCATGGATTCAATGCAGTTGGACCCTGAGACTGTGGACAACCTTGATGCGTACAGCCACATCCCACCCCAGCTTATGGAGAAGTGTGCAGCTCTCAGTGTCCGGCCAGACACTGTCAGGAACCTTGTCCAGTCCATGCAAGGTGAGCAAGGGGGAGAAGCAAGTGAGTGGAGTCCTCTGTGGTGGCCTTCTCCATGGACCCTGTTCCTAAGGACAGAGGAGGTGCCAGCACCCGCCCTCATGCCTCTGTAGATCCCTGCACCCTGTATCTGTCCTGCTCGGCAAGTCTGGGGTCACACACAAGCCCTTGACCATGGGGGTGGTTCTGTCTCCCCGGGGACGGGCGCAAGTTGGGTGCCTGGTGTGCCTGCATCAGGAGCTGTTGTTCCCCTTCCACAAACACTCTCCAGTGCTGTCAGGTGTGTTCACGGATGTGGAGGCCTCCCTGAAGGACATCCGGGAGCTGCTGGAGGAGGACGAGCTGCTTGAGCAGAAGTTGCAGGAGGCCTTGGGGCAGGCTGGGGCCAGCCTGGCAGGCTCCAAGGCAGAGCTGGCTGAGGTGAGGCGCGACTGGGCTAAGTACATGGAGGTCCACGAGAAGGCCTCATTCACCAACAGCGAGCTGCACCGTGCCATGAATCTGCACGTCGGCAATCTGCGCCTGCTCAGCGGGCCACTGGACCAGGTCCGGGCTGCTCTGCCCACGCCAGCTCTCACCCCTGGTGAGCCACCCCACCCCCCATCCCATGCCCCTGAGAAGGGATGTGGAGCTGTGGCCTCGGGTCTCACCCACCCCTGCTGCACCCAGAGGACAAGGCTGTGCTGCAGAACCTGAAGCGCATCCTGGCCAAGGTGCAGGAGATGCGGGACCAGCGTGTGTCCCTAGAGCAGCAGCTGCGTGAGCTGATCCAGAAGGATGATATCACGGCCTCCCTGGTTACTACGGACCACTCAGAGATGAAGGTGGGATTGGTGGGCCAGGGACAGTCTCTGACTCTGGGATCCACCCCGAAGTAGTGAGGCCCTGAGTATCTGCTCTCCACCCCCCCCTTCCCCCCCAGAAGCTGTTTGAGGAGCAGCTGAAGAAGTACGACCAGCTGAGGGTATACCTGGAGCAGAACCTGGCGGCCCAGGACAATGTCCTGAGGGCGCTGACGGAGGCCAACGTGCAGTATGCAGCTGTGCGGCGGGTGCTCAGTGAACTGGACCAAAAGTCAGTGTCTGGCCCTGTGCTCCAGCCCAGACTCCCACCTGGAGCTCGGCCTGGCCACTCACCTCCTGCTGGCCCTTCTGCCTGCCAGGTGGAACTCCACACTCCAGACCCTGGTGGCCTCCTACGAAGCCTATGAGGACCTGATGAAGAAGTCGCAGGAGGGCAAGGACTTCTATGCGGACCTGGAGAGCAAGGTGGCTGCTCTCCTGGAACGGGCCCAGTCCACCTGCCAGGCCCGCGAGGCTGCCCGCCAGCAGCTCCTGGACAGGTGGGTGTGGCCTCGGGGCAGCTGCAGCCCAGCCCCAGCTTGGCTGGTGGGGGCCCGGCTCCACTCTCTGCTCCTTCCTGGCCTTGTTCTGTAGGGAGCTGAAGAAGAAGCCACCCCCTCGGCCCACAGCCCCAAAGCCACTGCTGCCCCGGAGGGAGGAGGGCGAGGTGCTGGAGACAGGAGACCTGCCTGAGGAGCTGCGCAGCCTGCCCCCTGAAATGGTGGCTGCTCCCCGGCCACCTGACGCCTACTTGGCCGCTGCTGCCATCCTCCGTTTTCCTCCTAGCCCCTTCCCCAGCTCTGCGGGCCCAGGACCCCACTATCTTTCAGGCCCCTTACCTCCAGGTGCCTACTCAGGCCCCACCCAGGGCTTGCAGCCCAGGCCCCCCCAGGCCCCAGGCCCCCCTGCTGTGGTCCTGGCCCCTGGTCCTGCTCTCTACCCTGCCCCTGCCTACACTCCAGAGTTGGGACTTGTGCCCCGGTCGTCCCCACAGCACGGTGTGGTAAGCAGTCCCTATGGGGGGGTAGGACCACCCCCGCCAGTTGCAGGTCTGCCCTCTGCCCCTCCTCCCCAGTTCTCAGGACCCGAGATGGCCCTGGGGGTTCGGCCAGCCACGACCACTGTGGATAGTGTCCAGGCCCCCATCTCCAGCCACACTGCTCCACGGCCAAACCCCAGCCCCGCTCCACCCCAGCCCTGCTTCCCAGTGCCCCCACCACAGCCGCAGCTGCTGCCCACACCCTACACCTACCCTATGGGGGCCAAGCCGCCCCTCACAGCTCCCCCTGCCCAGCACCACTTTGCTCCTGGGATTCCCCCAGCTTTTCCGGCCCCCAGGGTTGGGCCCCAGCCCCATCCCACAGGAGTGGCATTCACACCCCAGCCCCCCCAGCAGCCCCTTCCGCTCCAGCATCCGAACCTCTTCCCACCCCAGGCTCAGGGGCGGGTGCCCCCACAACCCCCCTACCCTTTTGCTCCTCAGCCTAGTGTCCTGGGACAGCCCACACCGCCTCTGCACACCCCTCTCTACCCAGGCCCCTCTCAGGACCCTCTGCCCCCCCACTCGGGGGCACTGCCCCCCCACTCAGGGGCTCTGCCCTTCCCTAGCGCCGGGCCACCTCCGTCTCCCCATCCCACCCTGGCATATGGTCCTGCCCCGGCCCCTAGGCCCCTGGGCCCTCAGGCTACCCCGCTCTCCATTAGAGGCCCTTCACCTGCCGGCCAGCCCGCCCCTACCCCCCACCCAGTGCCTTCACCTGCCCCGTCACCAGGGCCTGGCCCAGTGCCGCCTCGGGCCCCCGCAGCAGAGCCGCCCCCATGTGTGCGCCGGGGGCCTGCAGCTGCAGACCTGCTATCCTCCAGCCCGGAGAGTCAGCACGGGGGCACACAGCCTCCTGGGGGTGGGCAGCCCCTGCTGCAGCCCACAAAGGTGGATGCAGCTGAGGGCCGCCGGCCACAGGCCCTGCGGCTGATTGAGAGGGACCCCTACGAGCGCCCCGAGAGGCTGCAGCAGTTGCAGCGGGAGCTGGAGGCCTTTCGAGGCCAGCTGGGGGACACTGGGGCACTGGATGCCATGTGGCGGGAGCTGCAGGATGCACAGGAACATGACGCCCGTGGCCGCTCCATCGCTATCGCCCGCTGCTACTCGCTGAAGAACCGGCACCAGGACGTCATGCCCTACGATAGTAACCGCGTGGTGCTGCGCTCGGGCAAGGACGACTACATCAACGCCAGCCGCGTGGAGGGGCTCTCGCCCTACTGCCCGCCCTTGGTGGCCACCCAGGCCCCGCTGCCCGGTACTGCTGCCGACTTCTGGCTCATGGTGCACGAGCAGAAGGTGTCCGTCATTGTCATGTTGGTGTCGGAGGCTGAGATGGAGAAGGTGAGGGGGTGGGCAAGGAGGGCAGGGGAGGGGGTGCCCGGAAGGGGACCCAGAAGAAGAGCAGATCTCACCACCTTGCTTGTCTGTCCCTTAGCAAAAGGTGGCACGTTACTTCCCTGCTGAGCGGGGACAGCCCATGGTACATGGTGCCCTGAGTGTGGCACTGAGCAGCGTCCGTGCCACCGAGACCCATGTGGAGCGGGTGCTGAGCCTGCAGTTCCGGGACCAGAGCCTCAAGCGCTCACTTGTGCACCTCCACTTCCCCACCTGGCCTGAGTTGTGCGTCTGCTGCCCCCGGTGTGTGTGGGGGTGGTGGGTAAGGGTATCTATCTGGCCCTGCTCACAGCCCTCTGGCCTGCACCCTGCAGGGGCCTGCCGGACAGCCCTGGCAACCTGCTGCGCTTCATCCAGGAGGTGCACGCACACTGCCTACATCAGCGGCCCCTGCACACACCAGTCGTCGTGCACTGCAGGTGGGGCCCAGGCTGGTGGGTAAGGGGGGGGTGTCGGGGGGGGGGGGGGCCCTGGGCCCAGCTGACACCCCGCCTTCCCACCACAGCTCTGGGGTGGGCCGCACGGGAGCCTTTGCACTGCTCTATGCGGCGGTGCAGGAGGTGGAGGCCGGGAACGGGATCCCTGAGCTGCCTCGGCTGGTGCGGCGCATGCGGCAGCAGAGGAAGCACATGCTGCAGGAGAAAGTGAGGGGCGGGCTGGAGGGGTGGGGCTGGGGCTGGGGGCGGTGCAGGGGGACACCCTCAACCCTAGGGCAAGGAGGCCCTGTGCTGTTGACCAAACCGAGGGCCCTCTCCAGCTGCACTTGCGGTTCTGCCACGAGGCGGTGGTGAGACACGTGGAGCAGGTCTTGCAGCGCCATGGCATGCCCCCTCCAGGCAGATCATCAGCCGGCACAAGCATCAGTCAGAAGGTAGGGAGCCCTTGGGGCTTGCGGGGGGCAAGGGGGCACAGCCACAGCCTGGTGGACTCATGTACATCTACTTCTGTCTTCCCAGAATCACCTTCCTCAGGATTCCCAGGACCTGGTCCTCGGCGGGGATGTGCCCATTAGCTCCATCCAGGCCACCATCGCCAAACTCAGCATCCGGCCTCCTGGGGGCCTGGATTCCCCGGCTACCAGCCTCCCAGTCCCTGTAGAGCCCCCAGGCTTGCCACCAGCCAGCCTCCCAGAGTCCGCCCAGCTCCCATCCTCCTCCCCACCCCCTCTCCCTTCACCTCTGCCTGAAGCCCCCCAGCCTGAGGAGGAACAGCCAGTACCTGAGGCCCCCAGTGTGGGGCCCCCCTCCTCCTCCTTGGAGCTGTTGGCCTCCCTAACTCCCGAGGCCTTCTCTCTGGACAGCTCCTTGCGAGGGAAGCAGCGCATGAGTAAGCAGAACTTTCTGCAGGCCCATAATGGGCAGGGCCTACGGGCTGCCCGGCCCACTGATGACCCTCTCAGCCTTCTGGATCCGCTCTGGACGCTCAACAAGACCTGAAGAGGCTTTGCCTGCCCGGTCCTTACACTACATCTCCCCCGCCGGTCTGCCCACCCTAGCAGGGCCTCTCCAGCGGGCCTGGTCTCTTACTCCCATTCCTGCTGCCTTCAGCCCTGCCTGGCCCAGCCCGCACCCCTGTGGGGTGGAGATGCCTTGCGGGCCTTGGGTCAGGTTCTCCTTTGTGGGACCTGACATTTTTCAGCTCTTTGCTATTAAAGTAATCAACCTGTTCTGTGGCCAGTGTCTGCCCATTGCCTCAGCGAGGGAGCCTGGGCCTCGGTAGCACCGCCTGAACCATGGTGCCTTAGTGAGCCTGGATGTGGCCGCCCTGGCCTTCCACCCCTCTGAAAGGTTAAGAAAGCAGGCTCGTAGCCCGGGCTCACTGAGCTTCCCCGCCCCGTAACCTGCAGCTCACAAAAGCGTGTGAGCCAGTGCTGGCTTTTAGGCCCAGGGAGGGTGGGTGTGTAGCAGCTCTAGGGGAAGACTTAAGTGGCTCAAAAGGCCAGTGGCAGATGGGATTTAAAAAAAAAAAAAGTTTAATATTACAGTCACAAGGCAGAGACAGCTTCCAGAAGACTCAGCTCTGCACCACAGCTCCTGCCCGCCACGCCCCCACTCAGTCCAGCTTCTCCAGCACAGAGGGCACATACACCAGGCTGAGCTCGCTGCCAAAGTTGCAGACGATGGCAGCATTGTCGAGCACCAGGATCTGGCGGGTGGGCTGGGCCTCGCTGTTCTTCCCCAGGTAGACTGTCTGTAACAGGTCCCCGTAGTTTAGGTCCCAAAAGGAGACACAGCCCTGGCCGCCAGTCACCAGCAGGTTGTCGGAGATGACACCCAAGCTTGCACCACAGCCCAGGTCCTGGAGGCAGAGACACGATGAGCTCTAGGTCTCAAATCCCCCTCCCTAAAACACCAAGAATCCTGTGGCCCCCAGTCTGCCCACCTGCTGAATGGAGTAGAGTTTGATGCCCGTGCTACGGTCCCAGATGCTGATGAGGTCATCCAGGCCACTACTGATGACGCAGGAGGTGGTACAGGTGAGGGAGGTGACGTCCCCACGGTGAGCGAACATGTGGCTGACCCGGCTGCCGGTCAGCACGTCCCACAGGCAGATGGCCCCATCTTGTCCTCCACTGGCCAGCACCATGGTCTAGGGGAACAGGCCCAGGGGAGCCAGGTCACTGGTGGAATACCTTTGTCCACGGGGGTGTCTCTACCCTGGGGAGTGGGGGGGCTTCCCGCTCTGCTTCCCACACAGTTCTGGGGTCCAGCTGTCCAGAGTCAGAAACAAAGGCCATGGCTTGGTACCCCTGCAGCCCACCACAGCACCCCCCCTCCGCTGACCCCCTCACCTGGTCAATGTACACAGTTGTGATGGCCCCTGAGTGGCCCTGCAGGGTGAAGAGGCAACACGAGTCCTCCAGACGGAACACCTGGGGCAGGGGTGGGCATCAGGTTCTGGTCTCTGGGGGCTTCCCACTTACATTTTGGCCAGGAAATCCCTTCTGCATCCTCTCCCTGACTGACCCTGAATGCTTGCCCTCCTATGGCAGGCCACCCCAGCACCCACGAGATGGAACCAACTCTCACTCTCAGCGTGTGGTCTTGGCTCCCAGTCACAAGCCGCCCAGCTGCGGCCTTGAGGGCAGTGATGGGTTTCTGGTGTGCACAGGGCACGGTGTGGGTCAGGCGACAGGATACTGTGTCACTGCTGCTGTACACAGGGGACGTAGGGGAACTGCTCCGCCCTGGAGTCCCTGGGGACAACAGACCAAGTGAGATCTCAGAGAAAACACGCTGCAAGCAGTGACCGCCCTCCCCGCACCAGGTGCAGACACCTGCACAGGCCTCTGACCTCGGAACTGCAGGGGACTGAGGACGCTGTGGGTCTCCAAGGAGAAGAAGTCCAGGGAACCGTTGAGCCGGGCAGCCACAATCCTGCAAGAGAAGAGTGGCTGCTGGTGGCTCTCCCTCAGAACACCCGGGCTTGGGGCTGAGCACTGCGGCCACCTGAAGGGTCAGCTCCACTGGGCATATGGGAACAGACGGAGGAACCACGGCCAAGATGCAATCACAGGTGCTGGGAAACCTGCTGAAGCCAGGAACGTGGGGTGCAACTCTCCTTTGCCTTTATCCGTGAAATGGGGACAACTACCGACCTCACGGGATGAGCCTGAGGGTAAATGAGCTTGTGTGTTAAGAGGCACCTGGAGAATATCATGGAAGACTAGGGTTTAAGAGCCCTCACAGCCTGGAGATTAGGAGGGCCTTCTGAGGAGGGAGATGGGTCCCGGGGGCGGCTGTGTGGTGGAGCTCTGCTCTGCTCTCCGAAGCAGCTTTGATCCAAGCTCCACCCACTGCACTTCCTTTTTCCACAAAGAAAAGATTTCTTCACTGCCAGGGGGATTCCTAGGGAGAGACGGGGGGCATCTGCTCAGCGGCCCCAAAGCTTTGAAACGAGTGGAGTTCCAAATCTTCCTCCGGCACAAGGTGGTGCTTGCCTATGAGCCCTGAACAGGAAGGGCCCACCAGAGCCTTCGAAGGCAGGCGTGCGGGGAGGGGAGGGCGAAGGGAAGGGGGAGCACACATGGGCACCAGGAACTCAGGGCAGGGCTGACACCTGGGGGCTTTCCCTGAACCTGAAAAAACAAGCAGTAGGGAAGAATTTCCAAGTGTGGAGGAAGCCTACAAGCCTGGCCAGGCTGGAGGAGAGAGTGATCGCCAAGGCCCACGCAAGCAGCCTCTGCATCAGGGCAGAGATGACAGTGGCAGCCACCAGAACCGAGGGCCAAGTGTACCCCGCCCCAAGAAGAAAAAGGCTCCAATTTTAGCTTAGAGGCTGGTACCACTCGGGACCAGCAGGAGTCAGGCAGGTCAAGTGTTGAGCAGGAGGCACCAGGTCTCAGTGAGACCTGGGTTTATTGGCTAAGAATGAGGAGCAAAGAAAGCCCTGGTGGCTGGGCCCCCGGGGAGCACCCGCAGCCAAGCAGCAGGCCAGGGAGGGAGGCGAGAGCAGCGGACAGCACCAAACTTGAAGGAAAGTTTTAAAAAGGTTCTTCTGAGAAAGCCTCTTTCTGTCACAAAATGCAGCTGAGACCTGGTAAGGTCTGCACTGATGGGCTCGTCTGGGAAACCCTGACTGTGAAACAGAAGGGAAACCAAGGTGCAGTCGTTAAAGGCCCCAGGCCCTCGGCGGTCACCCCTGCGGTTCACAGGTGTGGGGCTGCAGTACTTAGAAGGGCCATCAAGCACGGTGGGAAAGGGGCGAGGACGTGGGCTTGGGGAGGGCAGGCGGCCCAGCGCGCTTACCTCTTGTCCAGGAAGACCAGGGCCGTGATGCCCGAGGACACCTCCTCGCTGCTGCAGCGCAGTGTACCCTCGATGGCATCCCAAACCTGCAGGCGCAGAGGCCATGAGCCCTGAGGCCAGGGAGGCTCCCAAGCCCACGCAGGGACGCCCTCCGCCCACCCGGCGCCGCCCACCTCCAGGCGGCCGCTGCTCCGCCCCACGACGATGAGGCTGCCCTGTAGCTCCAGGCTCCAGATGGAGCCGTCTGCGCTGGGGGCCCAGGCCAGGCAAGGGGAGCCCTTCTCGGGAGGACCCTCGTCCTCGGGGGTCAGGGGCGGCCCGGGCCCAGGGGAGGGCGGGCGCAGAGGGGGCGTGCAGCTGGGCGCGAGGCCGTCCTCCTGGTACACGCGCTGCACCAGGCGGCTGAAGTCGTAGCCCGGGCCGTCGCGCGCACGGCTGCAGCCCGCCCGGTGCCGGGGCTCGGGCTGCGTGGGCTCCGAGAGCCTCGGCTGTGCCGAGAAGTTGGTGTCGATCAGGCAGGTGAGGTCTGGCTGGTCCCCGAAGAGGGCAGGAGGCGGAGGGCCCCGGGGCCGGTGCCGCAGCGGAGGGCTGTCCCCAGGCTCCTCCGGGCCCCCCTTCCCGCTGTCGGACAACCGTTCCCAGCTCTCCTGCGCCTCGAACGCGATGCCAACGCCACTATCTCGGCGCTGCCTGCGGGGGTCGGGGGAGGCAACGGAGTGAGGGAGGGGGGTGGGGGGTGGGGGGGTGGGGCGTGGGGGGGTAGGGGCGGGCCGGGCACCTACCCCGGGCGCGGGATGCGCGTGAGACAGTCCCCGGTCTGCGCGTCCCACACGCACACGTGGCCCGCCAGGCAGCAGCTCACCAGCAGCATGCCGTCGCTGGCCAGACACTCGATGTCCTGCGGGCGGCGGCGGTCAGCACGTGGGCCCCGCCCCGCCCCGCCCCGCCGGCCCCCCGCCCCCGCGCCGCCCCCTCACCATGAGGTGTCCCCGCAGCACCAGCGGCACGATCTCCGTCTCGGGCGGCGCGTAGCCGTAGTCGTCGCAGGGCAGCTCCCCGCGCCGCCGCCGGCCGGGCCCGCTGCCGGGCTGCCCGTAGTTGCGCGGACACAGCACGCGGTAGAGGCAGAGCAGCAGCAGCACGAGCACCATGCCGGCCGCCAGGCCCAGCGCGGCCACCCTGCACGGGCGGGAGCGGTGAGCGGCGCCCCGGGCCCCTTCGCCCCCCGCCCACGCCCTCCTCACGGGCCTTACTTGTACAGGGTGACGTCGCCGTGGGCCGGCGCCACCCCCGGTGCCCTGGGGCCGGCCTCCCAGAGCCCACCGGGCCCGGGCCGCCGCTGGGGCCAGGCGCTGCGGCCGTCCTGGGGGTGCCGCCCCTCCAGGGCCTCCCTGGGGTTCAGGCGCAGCGTGACCGGGATGACGGGCAGCAGGCTGATGTACCTGGGGGCGGCCGCGGATCAGCCGAGAGCCTGCGGAAGGGCCCCTCCCCACTGCCCCCGCGCCGGCTCACCCGGCCAACTCCAAGCCCCCCTCCCTCTGGGGACAGGCTTCCCAGCAGTGGGGGGGGGGGGGGGGTGTGCTTTGCTCTGTTACAGCCATCACTGCGCGCGGGCTCCCTCCTCCGCCCATCCTGGCATGGGGGGGTGACGGCTGGGGGGCTGAGGGACTGGCAGCAGCACCCTGTTACTGTCCTGGGCTTGTGCTGCCTGGAGCGCTGGGTCCTACCTCACAGCCCTATGGGTGTTTCTTTGAAAGGAAATACAGAATTCAAAGCAATGGATCTCCCACCTGAGGGGGAAGGGATGCTCTGGGGGCAATGAGCCGACACCAAATGGGAAGGTGGCAGCTGGCACAGCCCAGCTCACCTCTTGGCCAGGGTGATGTTGTAGTAGCTGAAGAGCGTGGGCCAGTGGCGGAAGGACAGCTTCCTCCAGAGTTCCTCATCCTCAGGCCCCCACGTTACCTCGGGGACCAGGCTGTCATGGGCGCCCTCTGCTGGGCCCCCAGGCTCAGGCGGCTCTCCAGGCAGCGTCTGGTTCTCAGGTAACTTAGGGCCATCAGGTGGGAAGATGGAGAAGGCAGGGTCCGGGTGGCTGGCGGGCAGCACTCCACCAGGCACGGGCATGGGAGTCAGGGCACCCTCACCCAGTGGGCTCTGTTCTGTCACCTGGGCGGCAAGGTAGGTGCGCAGCCCTGCTGGGTCTGTGTACACCAGGATGCCGATCCAGACAACGGTGCCAGCCTGCAGTGGGGTAGTAGGGTGCTCTCAGCGGGGCCTTTGGGTGGCCCTGACCCCCAGCAGCCTTGGCCCTTGTGCCAGAAGGAAGCAGCACAGGGACCTCATGCCTGGTGGGGGGAGGACACAGGCCCCAATCTATCCTCCCTTCTGCCTCATGAAGTCCCACCACTACCATCTGGGCCAACTGCCATTGGAGGGACCTAGTTCCCTTTTCATGGTCATGGTTTTGGTTTCCTGGCCTAGAAATACAAAGAGTACTCTTAGAACTTCCCCAAACCCATCTCAGCTGGGGCCAAAAGGCAGGCACCATTCCCATGGTCAGCAGAGCAAGAGGGACCTGCTCAGAGATGCCATGGGTCCCCCCTAGTCCTCGGAGGGCCTCAGCCTTGCTTCCTCTCCCTGCAGCCCCCTGGGGGCGCCACTGCTGGCCAGCAGCCTGCCCTGCTCCTCTCCTGCCCAGCCCAGCAAGTGAATTATTCTGGCCAGCATCTTCTGATGCCTGTGCACTATATAGCAGGGGAGCCCTGGCTTGGGGAACCACGGTAGCTCCATTCCAGAGCACTCCATCTACCAGGTTCCGTCCTGGGTCCCTCTAAGGAGATGATGACTCTTCTACCCAATGCCCCAAGGGCTGCTTCTTCAAGGGATAGATTTATTGCCTTAGAAGCCCCGGTGGCTCAGCGGTTTGGCGCCGCCTTCAGCCCAGGGCGTGATCCTGGAGACCTGGGATCAAATCCCACATCAGGCTCCCTGCATGGGGCCTGCTTCTCCCTCTGCCTGTGTCTCTGCCTCTCTCTCTGTGTGTGTCTCTCATGAATAAATAAAATAGTTTTTTAAAAAATCTGTTTAAAATAAAAAAAAAAAGAAGCCTCTAGGATCTGGGCAAGACGGTATGGCAGGCAGCTTCCCAAAGCCAGGATTCATGGAGCCACGAGGGCCTGAGGAGCACCCCCCACCTCCAAGGCAAAGTGCAAAAGTCCAGAGGGAACGGAGCGCTGGCCCTCAGAGGGCAGGGAGGGGTGGCCAATACCATGATAAGGCGCTGTGCCAGGCGGGTGCGGGCCAGGAAGTAGATGACACGCAGCCTCTTGGGAAGCCGCAGGTTTCGGAAGGAGGATGGTTGCAGGGTGATGGTGTGGGGTGTGGATGGCCGTACGGCCAGCTGCCGCTCGAAGCGTGCTGGTCGCCCCACTGGTTTTGCTGGAGGCAGGCAGGCCTCAGAGGGCAGCCGCTTGTTCAGGTCCGCTAGCTGTTGGGGGCGCAATGGTCAGGGCTTGGGGCTGCCCAACAGGGTGGATGCCCCGGACAGGATGCCCTGAACGTGGCCAGGGCCAGAAAGGCAGGTAGGGCAGGGCCCAGCCCACTCCTACCTCCATCCGGCGAATGTCAATGGACAGGACAGTGGTGAAAAATAGCATCTGAAGGAAGAAGTCTGACACGAGGCCCACGACGGCAAAGAGACAAAACTCCTGGAATTAGAACAGATGAGGAGACACGATGACATCACAGCCCAGCACCTGAGAAGCAGCTCCCTGCCTGCAGGCCCCTCAGAATCTGTGGGGCAGCAGAGAGAAAAAGAGACGCTGGTTACATTCGGAGTCTGGGAGTGGCGGCGGAGGGGCAGTGCCAGCTGCCCCCCTCCCCACCAGGGGGCAGCAGAGAGAAGGCTGAAGGGGGCTGCTCTCCGGAAACCTTCCAGTCCGCCTTGAGAGGAGGGCCTGATCCAGCCTGGAAAGCACTGAGCCCCACCAGCCCGCTCCCCAAAAAGCCCTCCCCCACTGCTCCTCTGGCCCTGCTTAAGTCCCATGACCAATGCCTACCTAGAGCCCAGGCCTGACCCAATGTCAGGACGCTCAGAAAGCTTGTTGGCCGGTGACTGCCAAGGACCAAAGGAAAGAGGGCAGGAGGAAATTAATTTACGCTCTGAAACTTAAAACAGGTAGTCTCTGCTCCCCAAGCTCTGCCAAGAGATGAAATCTGCTCAGATTTCAGTTTTCCTTCCCTGCCCTTCACCACAGCTTCCACTCAATCTGCGGTAAGATGAAGGACCCAGCAGGTGGTGGCACAGTGGTCATGTCAGTTTCATGTCCCAAGATGGCACTGTGTCCCGCGGACACCCTCTGGGGAGAAGCCTACAGCCCTATGTTGTCTGCTCTCCCCCACAACTCAGTAGGCCTGCCAGCCATGGGGGCAAGTAGCGGGGAACAAGATCCAGTACTCCCTTCCTGCAACCCCTCAAGCAGTGGTCAGCAAGTCTGGGTTCTGACTCAGTGTAGGGCCCCCTCCCCCTGCTCACAGCCCCACAGCCAAGTGAGGGCACTGGGCCAAGAGCAGGAGCTACTCTGAGCAATGAGTGGTGGCCCTCCTGGTCTGGAGGCTGCAGATGTGGGTGAGGGCTAAACCTAGGAAGGAGGAGGGGCCCCACAGTGCTTCTGCCTGAGAAATGAGCAACAGGTCTGCCTGGAGCCGCGGGAGCACTTCTGAAGCAGACCTGCTGGGAGCACTCTGTGCGTGGAACACCATCCCTGGCAGTGAAGAGGTCCCATCTCCCAGGCGAGGGTTGCCTGCACTGAGAAGGGTACACCCTGCACGCTGCTGCACAGCTGGGGAGCTGAGCAGCTGGCTCCACACTCACCCGAGGAGAGCCTTAGGGCCTTACCTGGATGGCGGGCACCAGGGTGAAGTAGCCAATGAGGATGATGCCCAGCTCCGTGGCCATGTTCTTCATGATGGACCAGCTCTCACTGCTTAGGCCTGCGGAGGACGACAGGGCCATGGGGCCAGCACATGTCTGCACCCAGCCTCCTGTTCCCCAGAGGGCAGAGGCTTTGGAGGCTGAGTGCCCAGCTTTTTGAGGCAGCCGGCCCACCACAGCACCCAGGCTCCGGGTGCTGCCATCACTGCACAGGTGCTGCGGGGAGGGGCAGGAGGGTACAGAGGAGAGCTACAGCCACCATCAGAGCCAGGGAGAAGCAGGGTGCTGAGACGAGCAAATCCAAGAGGAAAGCCGAGCGCTACCCACTCTGCCACATCCAGCCTCCAAGTACTGCTCTGCCTGGTGCGCACGGGCCCCACACGGGCGGAAGACCCAAGCAAGGGAAGTGCTGGCTATGGTCTTCCTCCAGCCCTCCCCTATAGGAAGCCTCTGCTGGGTGAGGGGCCATGTCTCCTCCTGCCACCAGAGCCCCCCATCTAGTGCAGGGCCTGGCCTCTCACAGAATTTCACAAAGGTCTGTCCAACAAATGAACAGCCTGCCCTCAGCCCTGTTCCCACAGACTAGGGGTTAGAAAGAGGAAGCACAGAAGTTCAGACTTCCGGGTCTAGGCTCTCTGCCCACTTTCCTCAGAATCCTGATCCCCAACTCCTGGCACTGAGTCCACAAGGACCTTTTGCGGCAGCTGTGGAGGCAGTCTCTGAAGTGACCAGCCTCAGGAGTCTGGGCCTAGTGTGGTGGAGTGAGGCAGGAAGCAGCAGCACCAGGTGCCAGTCTGGACAAAAGGCCACCAAACACAAGCCCTGCAGAGTCCAGTCTGTGTTCTTAGGGACACATGAACCAGGACAAAGTAAAGTCGAGCAATTCCATGGTTCCTCAGGGCATGTGCTAACAAGCTGCCAGGGCCTGGTGGTCCACACCATGTTACACTAGAGGTCAGACCAAGGGCAATTTCTGGTCCTGTCTCCTCCACAGCAGAAAGCACAGCATAGGCCCTCCCCTGTGTACCCCCCCAACTGCCAGAATTACCTTGAGCGATACGCAGCTTCACCTCGAGGTCCACTGGGGTTGAGACCACTGACTTGGTGAGCACCAACACGTTCTCTAACCCAATAACCACCACAAGGTAGGGGAAAATCTCGCTGGGGACAAAGAGGGAGAGGGTGAGGACAGTACTGAGGAAGGCTTCTCAACAAGTCTGGGTCCCGGGAAGGCTGTGGGGTTTGCAGCCTGTAGTGGGAGGATGCTGAGCACAGGGCCTAGAAGCCCAGGGCCCAAGCCCTAACCTCCCCCACCTCGCCACACACATGCCTGTCTACCTCGCTTTCAGCTTTCAGGCAGCCCTGGAAGCCTGGCCAAGTGGCCAGCAAGCATCCCTGCCTCCATCTCTGCAGTATGGTGGCTCCCGGTGCACCCCTCTCCCTGTCCCTCCCACACCAGACTCTGCTGGCCAGAGCGAATGGCCAGGAGCCCTCAGCATTGCTGCCAGCCAAGCCGTCAGGATGAAGTAACGGCAGATGAGAGGGGTCTCAAGCCCTGCTCACCTCTACAGAGGGTGTTTGGAGAATGGGTCCTAAAGAAAACTACTAGCTCTCCAGGAGCTGAGGCTCACACTACTGGTGAGGGACTATGAGAAACTGGGCACACCAGCTAAGGTAAACCTGGTGGGACCCCTGCTGTGGGGCGGTGGGAAGGAGGGCTCTGAGGATGGCATGGCAGACAGCCATGAGGGAGGGGGTGTTAGCACCATCAGGTTCAGGAAGGAAGCAAGTGTTCCACGAGCAAAAGAAGTAACAGAAAACACAACATCACTGCTCCTGCAACCAGTATGACAAACCCCGGTAGGGGACAGGCCAGGTGGCCAGCAACCATGAGCAGACAGGGGGGCAGGGCCTAGCCAGAGCCATGCAGGCCCAAGACAAACATGGAAACGGGCTTCCAGCCCAAGAGTTGGAGAGAAATGGCAAGAGAAAGCACACATCAGTGGAAAGGTGGCAAATTAGTGTGTCTTTTAAAAACTTACTCTGAAATGACCTATTTTATTAGTCTTTTAAATGTTTTAGTGGTAAAAAAAGGGAAGAGATGTACCTTTCTTAACTTCCTACCCATCTATGCCTCAAACCATCATGAAGCAGTATGCGTGTTTGTGTATATAAATATATATAAATGAACACACACCCACATCCACTTACACACACAAGCAGGACAAGACCACACACGTGCAGAAATACACTTATATCTACATATATGAATGCATGTCGCCCCCCCCACACACACACCTATACATGTATTATATGTATATACAGATGCGCTATACATACATCAATATGAATACAGGCCAGGTAAGTCAAAGGTAAAAATGTACCTCTTAAATGTCAAAATAACAATGTGAAGATATGAGAGCAATCATCCGGTCCCAGGCATGCCCAGAGGCTCTCCGGCCCAAGGGCACCCCTGAAGCTCAGTGGAGCCTGGTGAGGACCTACCCGCCATTGAGGGTAGGGGTCAGGCCGAAGAGTGTGCAGAGCCCCACAGACATGAGCAGCGAGCTGAGCACTGTAACCACGGCAGCCAGAGCCAGCCCCCATTTGGACTTGACCATGTCGATCTTGCCTGGAGGGCAGAGAGGGCACATCAGGGCAACATCTTCCCCAGATCCTGACACACCCCGGGCCCTTCTGTGCTTATCTCCTAGGAGTAGAGAGTACCTTGACATCTGAGGAAGGGGAGGCCCCTGGTTTCACCAAAGAAAAGGACACCCACATATACTTCCCAGTCTCAGAAGCAGTGTGTCTTTTGGGAACCCTAACCGAGAAAGGGTCTTTTCTGGAGAAGCCAGAGAAGGCCTGGACCCACCCAAGCCCAAGACTATTGGGGGATGAAGCCCTGGCTTTTGTGACCACTGGGCATGTTTGTCATCTCTGCCTAAGCCACCTCCAGAGGCAGGGAAGCAGGTGGTGTGGAACGCCCATTTAGCTTGGAGGAAGCCCTGAGCCTCTGCACTGGACCTACGTGTGGAGAAATAGATGTAGGCAAACAAGATGATGTAGGTGGTCACGAGGGGGATGAGTTCGGCGATGCCAATCTCCTCCTTGAAGTGCACGTGGACCAGGCTCTCCGCCCGAAGGCTGCAGTTGGGGCTGGGGTGCAGGAGCATCAGGCGGGCCCGCAGGCTGCCCAGGAACCTGCTCATAGAAGGGGGTGATCGATGGACTGGCTCTCTTGCGCCCGGGGTAAAGACAATCCCTTGAAGGAAGGCCCATCGGGGCCAGGGCTTCCCTCCTCCCTGTGTTGGAAGGAGCTTTTCTGTGGTGTCTGAGTTTCCCAGTCTTCAAGGGGCCTTGGAAGAACTATAAAGTTGTCTTAGGAGCACCCCAGGCTCCTTCCTCAACACCCTTTTCCTGACCTGTCATACCACTCTGAGTGCCAAAGGCCCAGGACAGTCAGTTGGAGGCATCCCCAGTGCTCTCTGCCTAGGGAGGGAGCTGCCTGCAGCACTTGCTGGGAAGGCCTGAGGCCACATGCCTATGCCACCAGCCGGGCTCTACCAGAGGTTCAAGAAAGACCAGTGGGGGCACCAGGACCCTGAATTTGCCTTCGTCCCTTATTCTTGACCACGTGTCAGGTCACCCCCACTCAAATGTGAATCTAAGGGAGATAAACATTTTAACAGGAGGCCTAAAAACTCCAATTCCTGGGGGACATTCTGGATATCCTAAAACAGAACGGGGACTACTCCGAGCCTCGTGCCATTCCACAGCCCAGCCAGGAGCCCTGAGTGCCGACAGCCTTACTTGGCATGGTAGCGCTGGAAGACCAGGGTAATGGTATATGAGACCATCCTCTTTCTGGTGTAGAGGCTCACCCCGCTGTACTTCCCAGGAACACCAAACAGCAAGTCTGCAGACAGAAACCAGCAGGCACTGACAGAGGAAGACAGCCGCTGTAGAGCCAAGGACCCCTTCCCACCCCGAGCCAAAAAAACAAGGGGTAACCCTTGATCTGCCAGAGCGCCCATCAAAGAGGGCATGGTGACCAACAGACACCCTTTGCAGGTCCCTGGGGAACCTGCCCTGGGGGTACCTTTGAGCGTGGCTGAGGTCTGTAGGGTTTTGGGCTCATGCTGGTGGATAGTCCCGATGATGTCAGGATCAGCATGAAAGCGTTCCCGGTCATTCTGCCAGAAGTTCCCAGGGGATAATAGCAGGCATCCATGCTCAGGAAGTAGGTTCCGGAGCTTCCTGAGGCCTGGCAGCAGGTCGGTCACCTGCAGGCACACCTCCTCCAGACCCCTGGTCCCAGAACTGTGCAGGAGATAGCACAAGGCACCTGCTATGTCTGTGAGCACAAGGCAGGCCCACTGCATTTACGGGGGACCCTCTGTCATCAGGCTCCCAGATGCCTGCTATCTCAAAGAGCCTAAGGATGAGGACAGCAGGGAAAAGTTCTTCCAGGTGGTTGACAGCATGTGGCTGATGCACCTTCAAAGTACATGTGGGGTCCCAAGGCTGTGAGAAGTGAATTCTGGGACCATACGCAACCTCTCACCCACTAAGATATCTCGGCCAATTCAGTGGGCAGAGAGGCTAGGGTGAAAATTAGGGGCTTCATTTCATTCACCAAAATGCACTGTCAAAACCCTCAGCTAACTGAAAACCCAGCGGGTGAAGCAGCCTGTGAAGCCAGCACATTCCAGAGACCCACTGGGAGCCGGGGGGGCACCATCTTGGCTGGGACGTCCAAAGTGATCCCCAGGTGGAGTGTGCTCCTCCTCAGCTCGGCCACCATCATATCCACACCTAAGAACCACTGGGAAGTAAGCCATCTGAGGCGTGAGGCAAGCAGCTCCCCATCAGCTCAGCCCTAAGGACACCTACTCTGAGACCTGAGGACAAAACTGCCTGCGCCATCCACAGAGGTCCAGGGGGAGTGCAGCCATGCGGGCCCCACAGGATGCTGAGCCAGGAAGCTGGCTCACCCGTCACTCTTCTCACTTGTTCAAGTTCTGCAGAGCTGGCTGGCTCAGGAGAGTTATGCCAAGGACTGTCCCTCCCTTCATTCTGGGATGGATTCAGGGCGGCTGGGGTCCCTGGGAGGGGTACCTGTCTCTCAGCACGTGGTTCCGGATCTCTTCCACCAGCTGGAATGCCCGGGACAGAGGTGAGCGAAACACATCCACTGCCAAGAGGTTCTTGTGCCAGGGAGACACCGAGGACTTCACAAATATCTGCTGGATATAAGCCACAGGGGCACCCACATACTGCAGAAGAAATAGGGGAGGGGTGGAAAGGTTAGCTCACACAGGAGAGAGAAAAGCGGGCCCACATTTAGTAAGGGTTTACTGAGCAACTCTATGGGCAAAGCACGTGGGGCCCAAAGGACAGGCTTTCAGAAATGAAGATATCCACAAGGGGCTTTTTATCAGCTATCAACCACTTTCCTACACACTTCCCATTAGACCAGGGGTTGGCAGACTATGGCCACGGGCTAAATCAAGCCGGATACCTGCTTTTCTAAATACGGTCACCCCATTCTGTACTGTCCGTGGCAGCTCTCAAAACCAACAACAGCAGAGGTGGGTGTTTGCAACAGAAACTGTGTGAGCTGCAAAGCCTAAAGCATTTACCATCTAGGTCTCTACGGAACATACCTGCTGACCTCGCGGTGGACCATAAGCTCCCAACAGGGTGCAGCCTGTTTTATCAATCCTTCCACTTGTAGGTCAGTGGTTTTTAAAGATTAAAAGACCCAATTTTAAATCCCAGCTCTCCAACTGTATGGCCTTTGAAACACTTTGGATTTCAGTTTCCTGACTGTGAAGAGGGGATAACCGACATTCATCCTGCACCATTGAAGATGCACACACACTCACGCACACCTCACACCACCATGGACACTATTACACACATATGCATACAAACAACACATGCAGAGATTAAGTATTAATGGAAGTATTAGCAATAAACAGTTGTGGCACATCTCTTCATCAACTCCCCCATGACAGTCCTATGGGAAGCAAGGTGACGACGCAAGATTTCATGACTCATACAGGGTGGTGCAAGGACCCAAGCCCATGTCTCCTCACTGAACATCACGACTTTCTCTCTAGAACATGCCATCTGCTCCTGAAGAGCTAACAACAGGCACCTGACCAAAGCATTCAGACATGTAACAGGCAAGGAGTAACTCCCAGGAATGGAGAGGTCGGGGGGCACCCCCAAAATAAGGTACTGGATTAGCCGTGGCAGGATTATGGCCAAAGGAGAAACTGAGCAGAGCCACAAGGAATGGCAGGAGAGGGACAGGGAGGGTCTCTGAGAGCACAGCCAGTCTAGACAACACAAAGGAGTCTTGCCAATAAATAACAGAAATCACAGCTAGAACGATGAGGGGTGGGAAGGAGGACGCCTGACTGAGCTGTCTGGATTCTAACGAGCTGAAGTGAAAAGCCTCCAGGTGTCTCTGAGAGGAAGGGTGACCCCAGAATAAAGCAGTGCTCTGGAAGCCTACTCTGGAGTTACAGCGTCATCTAGCTGGAGGCCAGGAAAGACTGCCCACAGCCATGACACACGGTGGTACCAGCTGAAAGGGCTGTCCTCACGTCCATGCCACAATCAGGGACTCTCAAGGGGAGAGGAGGAGGTGAAGGAAGGCCACTTAGCCACTCAATGATGCCTGACTAGAGATTATTGCACAAGCAAGGGTCAGGAAGCTGAACACAAATACCAAGTCACGGCCTCCTGGGCATAAAGGAACAACCCAAGGCAGCCACCTGCACCTTTGTGAAGTTTACGTTTATGAAGCCATGTCTTACAAAGGCTCTGGGGAAACAAGGCCTCACCTGCTTTGTCATTTGCACTGGACTCGGCCTGCTAGAAGCTGTCCAGAGGAATCTGGATGGAGCTGGCTGCCGCAGGCTCTGACCTAAACAGCAGCTCAAGGGCTCAACTCATCACACAAGCCTGATTATGGGAGGAGCTGTCTGGAGATGAACAGCTCTACAAGGAGAGCCATCCCCATGGAATCATCCTCAAACCCTGTGAAGGACACAGTGTGTCACCCAGGGACAGCATGACACTGTGGAGCCTCCATCCTGGGTGGGTCTGTCTGTTGGCCACAAGGCGGTGTCGCACGTACCACCTCCTCTGCCCAGCGCCCTTATTGGGCCCTCCACCTCCGACCTCAGGCCCACCGGAGCCTCTGCAACTGAACCCTTAGTTTCCAGGCGTCAAACTCCTCCTCGTTCCTCGGCCCTCCAGCCCACTTCCCAACCAGGCACCTTCTCCCCAGCCAGGAGCACCATTTCAACAAAGTACTAATGAACACGACAACCGGAACTTTCTCCCTGGGCTCTGGGGATGGCTCTAAGAGTTCTGCCTATAAGCGAACATACGTACATATGGTTTTGTTTTTGTTTTTGTTTTTAATGTTTCTGCCTAAAAGTATACATATTGTCACTGCTATCGTCATTTTCGGGGGAGAGGATCCATGGCTTTCATCAGATTTTCACAGGAACATGTAACCCCTCTATCCCAGACATCTCTCCATTGTCCTTCCACCAGTGCTGGGCAAATCCACTACTCATTTGTTTGCATGCCTCGGCTGGCAGGCCCCGCCAGGCAAGAACCAGGGAATAGTGAATCCTACTGCAGAGCCCTGTTCCCTGGCATTGGCCAGGCCTCCCTCTGCTGGCAGGCTCTTGACTCACCCTCCCTGATTTCCAAATGAACTTTCTAAGCAGTTATTCCACATCTTTCCAACCCTTCAAAGGGCTTGGTCTGCTCATGTTTTAACATGATTGTAGCAAACTCGTTGCCCAACATATGTGCCCTCAACCCCCCTCTTCTGGGCATCGAAATTCCCTTACAGTGGTTTATTCAACAGGCATGGACCTGACTCTTGTCATCCACTACCTAGTCTGGGTTCCCTAGGAGTGGACCCTAAGATGGGTGCTTTACTTGGGAGGTACAGAAAGCACAGGGAGGGGAGTAGGGGCAGGAACAAGGGAGGGAAAGCAGCCAACAAAGGGTATTACTGGCCAAGTGACCTCTGTGGGTAATGGGGTTTAGCTGAGTCATCTCACCTAAGGGATTAGGGAGCTCAGGTACTACGTGTCAAGCCCTGCGGCTATTGCTTGAGGGCTGCTCATAGGGGCATGAACTCCCCAGCACCTCCGGCTGGCTGCACCAGAGGTCCTTTGACTTACGAGATGCAGGTACTGGTGGCTGGAAAGCATGTAGGCAGGCACTGAAATGGCAGTGAGGATTGGCAAGGGCCCCCCACTCCCCATCTGGGTGCTATCGTCATCACTACTAGATATTCAAGTGAGAAACAGACATGGAAACAGACACAACACATGGTATCTGAAGTGAGTGACAGAGGAGGCGTAAGGGCCAGTGGATCCAGATGCCAGTGGGCACAGGGTGCAGACTCCCCACGGGATGGAGGCTGTGGCAGGCAGTCTTCTAACAGGGCCCCGGTCACCCCCACCTCCCTGTGCTCATGCCCACGTGCAATACCCCGAGTGGGCTGCGCCTAGTGATTTGCTTCTAACAAACACATTAGAGCAAAAATAGTGAGATGTCATTCTGAGATTAGGTTACAAAAGACTATAGCCCTTGAGGACATTATGCTGAGTTAAAATAAGCCAGTCACAAAAAAAACAAGTACTGTACAATTCTACTTATATGAGGTACCTAAAGTAGTAGAGAGAAAGAACGGTGGTTGCCAGGGGCTGCAGGAGGAGGGCAGTTATTCATAGGTATATAGAGTCTCTGTTTTACAAGATGAAAAGTTATAGAGATGGATGATTGTACAACATGAATGTATTTAATACCAGTGAACTATACACTCTAAAGGGCTTCGATGGTAAATTTTATATTGTATTTTGATACACACACACACACACACACACACACACAATTGGAAGAAATAAAGATATAATTCTTCCTCTGTCCCCCTCTTCTGGAACCACAACTCTGATGAAGTCAGCCATTTTGTGAACTTCTCCGAAAGTCCACAAAGCAAAGAACTGAGGTGACCCTCAGCCGGGACATGATGAGGAATGGAGCCCCTCTGCTCAACAGCCTGCAAGGAGACTGTTGCCAGCTGGCCACTGAGTGAGCCTGGAAGCTGATTCTCCCCAGTTGGGCTTGGAGATGATGAATGCAGCCTTGGCTGCTCACCTTGAGTGCAGCCTCAGGAGACCCTGAGCCAGAAGACCCAGATAAGAAAACCAAGGCCCAGAGAGATAAGCTATGTGTCCAAGGACAGAACTGACAGGCAGCTGAGCCAGGATTAAAGCCAAGGCCGCCCAATTCTCCAACCTGTTTTTTCTCAACAGCCAACGTGTCTGGGTAGTTGGGAACCACGCGAGTTCCCACAGAGAATCGGAAACGGATGGGAAGGCCCAGAACAAGCCGTGCAGGAGGGGAGCTGAGGTTCTGGGGACCCCTGGGGTCTCCAGCCATCAGCATTCACAGCAAGAGGCCCTGACCAGGGCTTCTTGGAAATCCTGTGTCCAGGCCAGGCTCGGCCACCAGCACAAACACTGCAATGCTGGCCCTGGGAGCCCAGCCAGCTCTGAGGCCTGCCAGGTAGGCCTGATGACCTGGTCTAGAGAAGGAAGCCAGACCTGTGCAGATCTCAGGCTTGTTTTGGTTTTTTTAAACACGGTTGTTCCTCTACATTTGGATAGAGCAACCTAGAGCTCCAGGGATTTACCTTTACACTGACACACCCAAGGGCTCCCTTTAGAACATGACAGAGGACACTTGTTACTCAGCAATTCCAAAAACCAGGGCTCCTGGTTTCTTGTCATCCAGCCCTGGGCATGTACGGGGTGTAGCGTGGGGAAAGGGCAGGCTCAGGGGACCCACCTGGGTCCAACTTTTAGTGCTGGCCTCAGCTGTGTGCCTTGGCAATGGTGCCTATACTCTCCAAGCCCTAGTCCCTTCCTAGGGAGCAGGGATGGAACCCTAGAGCTCACATGTCACTGTGAGGACCAAACAAAACAACACACATAACCATCCAGCAAAGTGGCCAAAAACATGTCAGTTACGTGGAGCTACATCATCATGGCTTAAACCTACTGAAATTAGCTTTGCCATCCTCTGAAGATCAATCCCTCTGCTCCTTCCACACCCTAACCCTTCTCCTAAGCATGGGCACCTCCATCTCCAAGTTCAACATGACTGATCTCCTTACTGCCACTTTCCTCATGTCCTCACCTCTGGGGGACTGGCTTCCCACTGCCCAAAGTTGAAAGCCCACCGCCTCAGCTTCAACTAGGTCCCATCTACCTTATCACCTGTCATGCTCCAGGAAAAATACCTCACTTTACATTCCTGGCCTGCTAAATAAGTGGCACTGTTTCTCTGTTCAACAAGAAGCCTTTCTTCAGTATCTACTATGTGAAAATAGTGGGCTATGCACACTTGAATGGAACACGATTCCATTCGAACACAATTCCTATTAGGTGGAAATACAGAGCAGAGAGAAGCAGGGAGAAAGAGCTGGGGAAGGCTTCCTGGAAAGAATGGCATGTGAGCTCAGGCTAAAGGACTGCAGGCCTGGTGTGCCCCAGAGGTAATCCAAGCATATAAACTTTGGTCCTCCTCCAGAACTTTGGCCAGATCTGATCAATGACAATGACAACAGTGCCCAGGGACTACATGCCTTCATGTAATCCTCTGACAACTTATGATATAGATGTGATTATCATTTCCATTTTATGAATGCAGAAATGAGGGCACGAAAGTGTGAATTAACTTGCCTGAGGTTAAAGCTTGTGCAAAGTGGAAAGCCTCTACCATTTTTGCTTTGCTCTTCTCTTCCTCTGGGAAAAACATCCCTCTTTCCAGAAAGTTCCCCTCCCAACCCAACAAGGCCATTCGTTAGTGACTCCAACAGAAGGTGGGCCTGACTCAGAGCACCAGGACCCGGTAGAGAGGATCAGAGACCTCTCTGCAGGACCCACAAAGGTGAAACTGCACGGTATAGCTGGCATTCCACTGTGGGGACCCTATAGCAAAAGGGGAGGAAGAGATAGCCATCTCCAGCATATGAAATGACTTACAATTCCATAAAAACAAATCCACACAACTTCATTCAAAATGGGCAAAAACCTAAAGGAAGACATGCAAATACAATAAGCACTTGACATAATAAACCAAGGAAGGCAAATGAAGACCACAATGAGATTTCTCTATGTACCCATTAGAAAGCCCCCCTTTTTTTTTTTTTTTAAAGGTTTTATTTATTTATTCATCAGAGACAGAGAGAGAAAGGCAGAGGGAGAAGCAGGCTCCATGCAGGGAGCCTGGACATGGGACTCAATCCCGGGTCTCCAGGATCACACCCTGGGCTGAAGGCAGCGCTAAACCACTGAGCCACCCGGGCTGCCCTATCATATTTATTTTAAACTGACATCTTTGGGGTCCCTGGATGGCTCAGTGGTTGAGCGACTGCCTTTGGCTCAGGTCGTGATTCTGAGGTCCTGGGATTGAGTCCCGGATCGGCTCCCCACAGGAAGCCTACTTCTCTCTCTGCCTATGTCTCTGCCTCTCTCTGCATGTCTGTCTTGAATAAATAAAATCTTAAAAAAATAAAAATAGGGGGCACCTGGGTGGCTCAGCAGTTGGGCAGAGTGTGCCTTCAGCCCAGGGATCAAGTCCCACGTCGGGCTCCCTGAGGGAAGCCTGCTTCTCCCTCTATGTCTCTGCTTCTCTGTGTCTTTCATGAATAAATAAATACAATATTTAAAAACAAACAAACAGACATCTTTGTATTCTCTAACTAGACAGAGATCTCCCTGGAAGCTGTGGGGGTTCTAGGTGTCCTATCATCCTGCTAGGCACACGACACACATGCAATAAACATTTGATGAATACAGGAAGGAATGAGGGAATGAAGGATGTTCTGGTTCCGGGGTGGGCAGCAGGTACTTGTGTTGTGCTACCCAGTGCCTAAGCCTCCTGATTTTCCTTTGGAAATGGTCCTTTCTCATTCTCAGCCTCATGATGGAGACAACTAACTGATGAAGCCAGTCAACAAAGTACCCACCTTTGCCACAGGATTTGGGATGGAGACAGGCAAGTCACCTCACATAGCATCAACGTGGCACCCTCTCATCCTGCACCAGATTGAATACTGCAAGAATAAAGCACTGAAGCTGCTGAAGCTACTGTTAGGTAGGATCAAGAGGGGAGCTGACAGAGCGGAGAGGTGGGCTCCTTCTGAGACCCCAGCCATACTATGCCTGAGTTCTGGGACTTCCAAAGTTCCCTTCTGGCTTACTCTGGTTTGGGTGGAGTTTTCTGTTCCTTATAACTAAAGCAGTTCTTACCACTCCTGTTTTGCTGGCCTGAATTTTTATCATGGACTGTCAGTGGAGGTAAGATAATGGAACACCGACTGGATAACAGGTGGCCGCACTGAGGCCTTGAAGGGGTGGGGGCTCCAATGAGGAAGAGAGAAAACACAATCCTCTGACCACGGAGCCCTGAAGTTATTTGTACCCCTGCTCACTATCATCATCCCAGACCAAAGAAGGGCACTATGGAAGTTTAAAGAGCTTACAAACAAGTCTCCCCCCACTTGCCCCACCCCATAGCTGTATCACTAGACATCTCTCCTGTACTATCAGGCCCAATGAACTCCTGGAGTCATGAAACATCCACAAACACAGACTACCCTGCTGTGACCAGGAGCCATCAGTTTCACTATGTGGTATAACTGCATCAGGAAGTTAATGAAGATAAAAAGTGTGAACCAAGAAGGTCCCATGCTGAGCCAATGGTCAAGCTGGGACATGAAGTCACAGAGCTGGTTTCTGCCAGCAACAGATTGTGCTCCCTCTGACCTTCATGGACAGGGTCCTAGTAAGCCAATTAATGTACAGCTTAACACTCACCCAGCTTCCCAGCTAGGTCTCTCTCTGTTGAGCACCAGTTGGGCTAAGTTTATAACAAGGACCTGACCGTTACATTACCACAAAGAAAACAAAAAGGCTGTCAGAGAGAAGGCAAGAGAGGAAGAGCTCTGTTCTCTGAGCTTTGGTTTTCCTTCTCAACAATGGACTCAGCCCCAGCACAAATCCACAGGACCAAAGCACAGTGTGTGAAGGAAGGACACTTTACCCACTACCTGGCAGGTAAAAGCTTTAGAGATGGACTAATTGAGCTTTTAAGATTTCCAAATAATGAGTCCAGCATCACAGTGAGTGATATCTGAGACTCTGGATTGGAGCAACGGTTATTCCTTGGTGGACATCAGGGCTCAGCTCAGAGACAGTTAACTGAGAACAGTATGGTACAGAAGCAGCAGGGACCTGGGGTTCTGATGCAGCAATGACCCCATGTGTGCTAAAAAACAGAGGCCCTTCATCACTCTGGGCCCCACCTCCTTAACTGGAAAAGGAATTTAAAAAAACCCAAAACCTCAACACTTTTTACCTAACTGCACTCTGAGGAGAAAATCGGACCTAATCAATCTGAAAAAATTGGGTGCACACTGCAAACATTAGACAGTGTCAAGACTCCAATGACAGAACATTCTCTAGGGATGCTTCATGGTTCTCATGACCCACTGGGGCAAAAAGATGGCTTGTTTGCCAGAGCACTGCTTGGCCCTGGGCATGGTTGTGTGAGCAGCCCAGGTAGGCATCCAGACCCATGTGGCCACAGCTCTGACAACCAGAGATCCCACCCAGTTGTTGTAGGACAGTTGCACTTCTGTGTCATTTGGTGTTTCCCTTCAAAAAGGGTTACTCATTAGCTGTGTGACTAGGTATCTGTGGTGCCTTTGTAAAACCGGTTATGTATGTGTATTCACCAATCAGAAGCTGGCCACCTTCACTCTCACTCCCAGAACCCCTGCCTGGGCCCATCTCCACCCAACCCTTGGGGCTCTCCCCAGCCACACACTGAGCACCTACCCACTCTGGCCGCTCACTGGGCTCCCCTGGTTTGTGGTCAGGGGCCACAGGCGGGGGCGAGTAGTCCTTCACGGGAGTGGTGAACTCCACCGGTCCTGTCCCTGGCAGGGGCAGTTTCAGCAGTGGGCAGCTGGGATGAACAAGAAGGAGAGAAGGGTTAGGATATGGGCGGGAGCACCATCTGCGCCGAGATGAGTGATACAGGAGCCACCGCAGGTGCGCTGCGTTCTCCCTGCTGGGACTGTATGTGTGCGAAATACTGGAATCTGAAAACTGCAGAGCTAGAAAGACACTCAGAAGCCACCTAGATCAGAATTTTTCAAGCTCATTTTTAGTCACAGAAAGCTTACAAGGAAGTCCAATTCATAAAACAGACTGGTTGAGTATTTTTGAGATGTAACAAAGACAAGATGCAAAACAAAAACAAAAAACAAAAAAACAACGGAAAATAAAACTTCTCAAATTAGATGTAAGCAAGACTATAAAAAACAGGGGAAAAAATCTATAAAAATCCCAAGGATCCTGATGCATATTGCAGGGCAACAGCTCCGATTTAAAGAGACCACAAAAATCGTGTGTAACATGCTGAGGGTATGGTATGGTTTACACTCAGACCCACCATTTACAGGGGAAAAATATTGGCTTTATATCAAAAAGCTGGCAAACCAATATGCATTTTGTTTCATGTCTTACTTTTTAACAAAACTTGTTTTTGAGAATTAACTTTTATATAATACAATGCACAAATCTTAACTAATGAATTTTCCATATGCATACACCTGTGTAATTACTACCTATATCAAGCTATAGAACATTTTCCAGAATCTCGAAAGGCCTTTGTGAGCATCCCCCAAACTACTATCAGAACTTCTAGGGTCAGTCAAGTATCTGATTTCTTGATCTCAGCTCAGGTCTTGATCTCAGAGTTCTGAATTCAAGCCCTGCATTGGGCTCCACACTGGATGTGGAATCTACAATCAATCAATCGATCAATCTTGGGACACCTGGGTGGCTCAGCGGTTAAGCATCTGCTTTTGACTCAGGGCATGATCCTGGAGTCCTGGGATCAAGTCCCATATCAGGCTCCTGCATGGAACCTGCTTCTCCCTTTGCCTATGTCTCTGCCTCTCTCTCTGTGTCTCTCATGAATAAATAAAATCTTTGAAAAAAAATCCATCTTCTATCACCATAAATTAGTTTTGCTTTTTTTAATGGCTTATACGTGAAACCACCCATTCCATTTGTGTACTCTCTTATAACTGGCTTTTTTCACTTAAATTTTATCTGCTAGAACCATCCATACCAGTGGGTGCAGCAGATCACTCCCACAGATATGTGCTGTTCCACTGAATTATACTTTAGTGCATTTTTCCATTCTGCTGTCAAGGAATGTCTGGCTGTTTCCAGTTTCACTTATTAAGAATAAAGATATTATGGTCATTTTTACATGTGGCTTTGGTGGCCATAACCACTCATTTCTGTTGGGTGTGTTCCTAGAAGACAATTTCTGAACTGTAGGGTGTACATGTTCAGCTTCGTAAATACTACCAATTTTCCAAAGTACGTGTACAAATGTATGTTCCCACCAGTAGCATGACAGGAGTTTTAACTGCTCCAGATCCCACCTCTAGATACTGTCAGGCCAATTAATCGTAACTATGTAGAGGAGGAGGAGGCAGTGATGTCTCTCTATGGTTTCAATGTTCAACAATGTTGAAAATTCTTTTGCATACTTGTTGGCCATTTGGATGTATTCTGTCTCTTTTTTTTTTTTAAAGATTTATTTATTTATTTATGATAGGCATAGAGAGAAAGAGAGGCAGAAATTCAGGAGGGAGAAGCAGGCTCCATGCCGGGAGCCTGACACGGCACTCGATTCCGGGACTCCAGGATCGCGCCCTGGGCCAAAGGCAGGCGCCAAACCGCTGAGCCACCCAGGGATCCCCCTGGATGTATTCCCTTTTGTGAAGCCCCTCTTCAACTCTTTCGACCATTTTTCCCCCTAGATATGAGTACTGAGTCTTCTTCACAGCTACACATTTTCCTCCTAGTAGTACTACATTCACAGCACCCCATCAGACTTGGTGTATTGTGTTTCTGTTTCTGTCCTCAATTCAAGGTATTTCCTAATTTCCCTTCTGGTTTCTTGGCTCACTGGTTGTTTTAGAACGTATTATTTAACTTCCATTTATCTGTGGATTTTCCAGTTTTTCTCCTAGTATTTTTTGTTTCATCCTACTGTGATTGAGAAAGACATTTTATATGATTTTGGTCTTCTTTCATTTATTAAGACTTGCTTGTGGCCTAACACATGGTCTCTATCCTGGAGAATGTTCTATAAACACTTAGGAAGAATGTCAATCTCGGGCAGCCCGGGTGGCTCAGTGGTTTAGCGCCACCTTCAGCCCAGGGTGTGATCCTGGAGACCAGGGATCGAGTCCCACGTCGGGCTCCCTGCATGGAGCCTGCTTCTCCCTCTGCCTGTGTCTGTGCCTCTCTCTCTCTCTCATATGAATAAATAAAAACTAAAAAAAAAAAAAAAAAAAAAGAAGAAGAATGTCAATCTTGCCATTGCTGGGTGTTCTCTACATGTCTGTTAGGTCTAGCTAGTAGACAGTTTGTTCAAGTCCATCTTCTTATCATCTTTTTGGTTTTCGTAGCCAATACTGAAAGTGCAGTATTCAAATACCCAACTATAACTATGGATTTCTCAATTTCACATTTCAATTCTGCTCATTTTTGCTTCATATATTTTGGGGCTCTATTGTTAGGGGTGTGTGTGTGTGTGTGTGTGTGTGTGTGTGTGTGTTTATAACTGTCATGCATTCTTGCTGTATTAAAGCATTTTTTAAAATATTTAAAAAAATATTTAAGATTTTTTATTTATTTATTCGAGAGAGAGAGAGACAGAGACACAGGCAGAGGGAGAAGCAGGCTCCATGCAGGGAGGCCGACGTGGGACTCGATCCTGGGACTCCAGGATCATGCCCTGGACCAAAGGCAGGCGCTGAACCACTGACCCACCCAGGCATCCCAGTTTCAATACTATCTAAACACTGTCTCTATAGAACTCTGTCTCTCCTCTTTTGTACTGTTATTGCTACAGATTACAATTTATTTTTTTTAAGATTTATTTATTTACTTACGAGAGACACAGAAAGACAGAGGGAGAAACAGGCTCCTTGTAGGGAGCCCGATGTGGGACTCGATCCCAGATCCTGGGATCACGCCCTGAGCTGAAGGCAGATGCTCAACTGCTGAGCCACCTAGATGTCCTAAGGATTACAATTTGTACACTGAATGCCCATCACCAAATATTTAAAAATTATTGTTCAATGCACTTGCTTTTAACTCACAAAAGACAAAGATGTTACAAACCAAAGTATACAAGTCTGGTTACTTTTACTAGTGTTATTTTTAATGATGGTTTCAAAGTACTGTCTAGTATCCCTTTATTTCGGCCTGAAGGCTGAACAAATCCCCTCAGCTTTTATCTGGAAAGATCTCAATTTCTCCTTCATTACCAAAGAATCATTTTGTAGAATACAGGAATCTTGGTTGAGTTTTTTTTCATTCAAAACTTTAAATGTTATCCCATAGCCTTCTGGGCTCCATGGTTTCTGAGGAGAAGAAATAAGCTGTCACTCAAACTGACAGTCCCTTCTATATGAACAGTTGCTCTTCTCTTGCTGCTTTCAAAAGCTAAGGTTCAACTGTTTGAAGGCAGGTGTCAAGGGCTGACTCCAGACTTAGCTAAGGTTGTGCTATGGAAAGCTTTGTACAACACATGGGCTGAGCCCTGGGCTCTTGGTGTGCAGCACAGCCTTAGGACCCAGAGCTAATGCTGATGGGAAAGCAGGCAGTATTTTTACATCCACATTCACTTTCCACACTAGAGCTGCTCAAACACTGACTGAACTAAAGGCAGCTGGTTTCTCAAACGGTGATTTAAAACATCTGTGAAGGGCAGCCCGGGTGGCTCAGCAGTTTAGCGCCACCATCAGCCCAGGGCGTGATCCTGGAGACCCAGGATCAAGTCCCACGTAGGGCTTCCTGCATGGAGTCTGCTTCTCCCTCTGCCTGTGTCTCTGCCTCTCTCTCTCTCTCTGTGTGTCTCTCATGAATAAATAAATAAAATCTTAAAAAAAAAATCTGTGAATTCCAGGAATCTAAACACTGCAGCAGGAAAAGAAAGGACAGGATACTTCAGAGCATCCAACTTTCTTAGGATAAAGGCTCTTGGGAAAATGTCCACAGGCCTTGAAATCCTTCAAAAGGTTCCTAGTCCTTCTCCAACCTTGCCCTGGAGCCACACAATTGCTCTTTTGCTGCTGAGGCTCTGCTCCTACTGGAACATGCTTGCCCATGCTTTTCCTAGATAACTCATCTTTGAAGCCTCAGTTGTAGTACCACTTGCCCCCAGAAGTCTGTCCCTTTCCCCAAAGTGTGGTTTGGGAGCCCTCCTCCTGTGAGCTACCCAAGTGCCCCATACTCATCCCAACCTGGTTCTTATCACTGACAGTGAACCCGTTTCTGTCCCTGTACCAGTAATGGTTTCTCTCACTGAGTACCTATGGGCCAGGCACCAATCCCAATGCCTTCCATCTATTTGCACATTTAAAAGCCCTACCACAACCCAATGAAACACACAAAAACTATAGCTCACTAGGAAGTGACAAAACCAGTATGTCAACACAGGCAGTCTGGCACCAGAGTCTGTGCTCTTAACATCACACTCTAATACCTAGTATTGCATTTGTTTTGTTAAAAAAAAATTTAAACAACCATATATTCTTCTTAACATAGGCAAAGAAAAACACCAAAAAAAAAGACTCTACAAAATTACAAAATGCGAGGTCATAAACACCATCCATGGCTACCAAATTCTAGCCAAAAGGAAAGCTTGGAAGAAAAGTGTCAGGCAACTTTGAGAAGTAAAAACACTCACTTTTCCAAGGTTAGAAAACAGACTAGAGGAGCAGCCTAGGTGGCTTAGCGGTTTAGCGCCGCCTTCGGCCTAGGGTGTGATCCTGGAGTCCCAGGATCCAATCCCACGTCAGGCTCCCTGTATGGAGCCTGCTTCTCCCTCTGCCTGTGTCTCTGCCTCTCTCTCTCTCTCTCTCTCTCTCTGTCTCTCATGAATAAAAAAAAAAAAATCTTTAAAAAAAAAGAAAAAACAGACTAGAGACTTGTAAAGAATCTGGGGATTTCTACCACTACCCCCATGTTGCTTCCGCAAAACCCATTTCTAAGGCCAGATTATATCTTGGCTTACCCTGATCTTACAGGGGTAAAGGAAATTAACCAGGGCTCTAAACCTCCCCTGCCTTTCCTGTCTCAGCTCCACCCATCCAGCTGCTCAGGCCAAGCACTTTGATCTTGACTCCTTTTTTTCTCATACTCCACATCTGGTCCTCAGATAATCCTGAGGGTTCTACCTTCAAAATATAGCCAGACACTGCCACGTCTCACCTCCTCCAGGCCTTCTGCTTAAACTAAGCAATCATCAACTCTCACCTGGAGCAATGCACTAGCCCAGCAAGACTACTTCTACCTCTGGTATCACTTATCTCTTAATCAAGTATAGAACTGAAATCCCAGGGATCCCTGGGTGGCACAGCGGTTTAGCGCCTGCCTTTGGCCCAGGGCGCGATCCTGGAGACCCGGGATCGAATCCCACATCGGGCTCCCGGTGCATGGAGCCTGCTTCTCCTTCTGCCTATGTCTCTGCCTCTCTCTCTCTCTCTGTGTGTGACTATCATAAATAAATAAAAAATTAAAAAAAAAAAAAAAAAAAAAAAAGAACTGAAATCCCAAATCCCCACCACCACCCAGCCCACACACTTTCTGCTACCACACCTGTCCAGCCTGCTCCCCAAATGTGGCCATCCAACTCATCCCCAGAGAGGCTGCTGGTGCCCTCCCCTTACTTCCTCTGTTCTTCTGGGCATGCTGGCTCAATTTCCAACTGCTAGCACTTGCATCTCTTTCCCTGAAATTGTTCTATTGCTGTTGGAGGCCTCTCTCCCTAGGTTGTGGGAACTGATACTAGCTGGAGGCAGCCCTCAACCAGTGGTTGATGCTGTTGTATAGATCAGGGTTGGCAAACTACAGCCTATGGCCCATTTCTGTGTGGTCTGGGAGCTAAGAATGGTTTTTACATATTTAAAAGGCTATTTGTTTTTTTGATTGATTGTTTTTTTAAAATATTTTATTTATTTATTCATGAGAGACACAGAGAGAGAGAGAGGCAGAATCACAGGCAGAAGGAGAAGCAGGCTTCATGCAGGGAGCCCGACGTGGGACTCGATCCCAAGTCTCCAGGATCAGGCCCTGGGCTGAAGGCGGCGTTAAACCGCTGAACCACCCGGGCTGCCCCTTAAAAGGTTATTTGAAACAAATAAATGTGGGTGCCTGGGTGGCTCAGCCAGGTAAGTATCTGCCTTTGGCTCAGGTCATGATCCCAGGGTTCTGGGATGGAAACCCACATCAGCTACCTGCTCAGCAGGGAGCCTGCTTCTCCCTCTCCCTCTGCTCCTCCCTCCTGCTCGTGCTTTCTCTCTCTCTCTCAGATGGATAAATAAAATCTTAAAACAACAAAAAAAGGAATGCCTGGGTGGCTCAGTGGTTGAGCATCTCCCTTTAGCTCAGGTAGTGTTCTGCGGTCCTGGGATCAAGCCCTGCATCGGGCTCCGCAGAGGGAGCCTGCTTTTTCCTCCGCCTATGTCTTTGCATTTCTGTCTCTCATGAATAAATAAAATCTTTAAAAAACAAACAAACACAAAGAAAAATACATGACAGAGACCGTATGTGTCCTTACTATCTGGTGCTTAAGGGAAAGAGTCTGCTGATCCCCAGCACAGACTGTCCAACTCCCCCACATGCAGGTGGGGAGCTCTGAGATGGACGTCCTACATCGTTTCTCACCACTCCCCAGTGAGATTACACAGCTGCCTGCGGTGGGAACTTGCTGCCTGATACTCCTTCTTTCCCAGCTCACTGTTCCACCTTCTGCCAGTGCTCATTTCATCTCACACACAAGCTACATGTACTCAAATCCTTGTCTTAGGGGAGTACAAAACAAAACGCTCCCCCTGCCCTCCAAATGCCAACCAAATTCCTGCTTCTCCTTCAAGGCGATACTGCCTCTTTACTCCTCTGTCCTTAAGCAGGTAGGTACCTCTCCTCTGTGCTATGGCAGCAGGCTGATCCAGAGACCTGTACTCATCTGCATGATCAGATGAAAAATGTAGGTAGGGGACATGCCATTTTAGTTTCTGCATCCCCAATACTAGGCACGTGGAAGATGTTCAAGATTATTTATCTACCAGATGGTCCACACAAGGCTGCTTTCATGGGTATGCAATCCATATTGCCACACAGGACCCCATGCTGAGTCCCAGTGCTTGGGGTTTAATGTTCTTCAGTAGCAGTATGGAAATTCTTAATACATTTATCTTTAAACTTGTGTTTTGAAGTCCATTACAATGGAATGTGTGTTGAGGGTACAGGCTGTAGTTTCACCCATGGCCCCTCCTCCCTGGGACAGGTTCTTGACCACCACCAGCTCCTCTGCCCCCTCACATCCCAGGACCTGGCTTTGCCCTCCCTATACACATAGGGATATGCTGCTGCCCTCTGGTAGGCACCTGAATGTAAAAACGAGGAGGAGGGAGCTGGGGTCAGATGTGCACACTCTGTTGTGTCCTAGGGCAGGGTGAGGCATTGGCCATCCAGTAGCCCAGACTGGCAGCACCATAGCACATCTAGTGGGTTTTGGCTGGGGACTTTCACCCACTGACATGCAAGTATATTTAGGACCTTTAATGGTCCTTTCCCCTTCTTGACCAAGCAGCCCTGCACTGTCCTGTTGCTTGGGTCCCACAATTACGGGAATGCTCCTGGCTCTAGTCTTGTCCCTTTTCACTCCCAGTCATCAGGGACAGGGGTTCAGGAGATGCTGAAGACAAGATGGAAACAGCAGCCACAGAAATGACACTAGGAGATATCGCCTGAGGCACCTTTCTGGAGACATCAGGGTGGGAGAGGTTTTCTCTCTTCTCTTCTCAGGGGAAAATAGTACAAGACTAGGGATAGGGTAGTCAAACACTAGAAGGTGGTATTTCTGAAATCTCCTGCTTTCTTTTGTGTTTGAGGAAATCTTGGGTGGTAAAGGAGTCTTTGATCTCCCACAGGCATTTCAGAGCTTTTCCAGAGCTTGTTTGTGAAGCCAGGAGTAACTTTTGCTGGGGGGGCTCGGCTTTGGTATACTGGACAGGCCAGCATCCTGGAGCAGCTGTAGGAGCTGGTCCCTTGGGCTCTGAGGTGTAGGCTTCAGGGCAGAGCTCAGTAGTGCTTTGGGACTCATTCTCAGCTATCTAGCCTACCTCTTCAGAACACAGTTGCAGACAGGGCTTCAATTACTTAGATTTCTTTATTGTCCACGAAGAGAATATAAATGTGTTTAGAGCTGCCACACAGGCATAGAAAAAAGAAGCCTTTAACACAAGCCCCTGTGTGCACAACCCCCCAAGAAGCCATGGTGATCTGGGGAATTTCAAGATGTGGGCAGACTCGGGGAGAGGCTAACAGGCAGAAGTCACTGCACCAGAGATGTGCAGCCTTAGCCTGAAGGTACTGTCCCTCCAGAGAAAATGGAAGAGGAAAGGAGCCAAGCCTTCTCTGGAATACCCACACAGGCTGCATAATTACCATCCTTCATGAGGTTTAGAATGCCCTCGTTGTGATTTAACTTGCTCTCCAAGTTAAAATCATCGTCTTTGGCCATGAGCAACAGGTTGTAGAATCAAGAAGGGACCCAAAGACCTTCAGGCTAAGGTCTGACCTGCACACAGGCAGGCCAGTAGCCTGGCACCCAAGCAGTCTTTCTTCATCCCACGGTACACCCACCATACAACTCCGCCTGGGAGCAGCAGTGCCCTCCGCCTCACTGGGCTGCTGCTGGGGTGCACCTCAGGTGGCCTAACCTCTGGGAAATGTGAAGACACCTCTTGCCACAGTGCCTGTGTGCTACAAGTTTCATCAGCTCTCCCGAGGAAAGAGCATTCACTGACAAACAGAGCTGACAAACAGGTCTATGGCTCAGGTGGCTGCTAGGTCTGGACAGGGATATGGAGTGCAGGAATCCTTTGGGTTCAAGCTGCACAAGTACCTCATTCCAGGAACAATAAGATGTAAGCAACTAAGTAGAATGTGGATATCTAACAAAACTACTAAAAGCTGTCTGTGACCCACACTTGGTTTTCTGTAGGCAACCTGAGGTCTGAACAAAAGTGGGGAAGACCCTGCTCTGGACAGAGAACCTTCTCAGGTTAAAGAGGAGAGGAAGGCTTGTGCCCTAGGTCCCCAATATCTGGTCTCTTAGACAAAAAGGCCCAGAATCTGTGGATTCTCTGATATAAACTTTGTCATTTTAAGAGGCTGACAGGCTTCATTGATCTGGCCTTGGATAATTTTCCCTAAGCCAATCAGATTTTAAGAAAAGTTGTTAAAAAACTCCTTTGAGATGACACGACAAGATGCTGGTTTGAGAAAGTAAGCACACAGCACTAACGATGAGAGTACATAAGACTGGTTTTCCTCTTCAAAGAAAAACCTTGTGACTACAAAGACATGAGAAGACTGTAGTGCCATCAAAGAGGGCGGGACCAGAAGAGGCAGCAGGTTCTCAGTGGGGCTCCCCGGGACACTGCCCTCCCTGCCCCTCTGCTGAGTGAGCTGATGGCCATAGCCATATACAGGACAGGGGGAGAGGAAGATGGCACTTATTCTTCCTGCAGGGTTTGGCTCAGAGCTTCCCCCGCCACCACCCACCACCTCCCGCCGCCCTGAGAAGCCTCCCTGACATTGTCTCCTTTTGCACCAAGGCCAGGTCACAGCTGCTGGGCACAATATCCAATGGCCCTGCAACCGCCTGTTTCGGGCCCAGACCTGCTTCTGAGAAGGATGATATGTACACCACTGGTCTGGCACGGTGCCTGGCATAGATTATTGTCACCTTTATTAAAGTGCTATGAAACTCAACTTTGTGCTCTCTCAATTTCCATTACACAAAGCGACTGCCTCAAAAAGCCTCTATGCTCTCTGTCTAGGCACAGCCTGCTGGGCCCTGCTCCTGGCCCAAATCAGCTGAGACCATCTCTCTTAGGTTTCCTGTTCAGGGAGCAAACTCCTTGCAATTAAAGCTATTGGCACTATGTGGTATTCTTCAAAAAGTTCCCATCACTTTGCTGAAGTGGAGAAAGTACAGGGCTTTCCTCAAGGACCTGTTGGTTGAAACACCACTTACCACTTACCAGCTCTCCATGCTAGTTTCATCATCTTTAAAAAAACTAGGACATAACCACCCCCTCCAAGGATGTCAGGCATCAAACAGAACAGTATGTGTGAGGAGGAAGCACCTGAGGACCCAGGAAGCCAGGGGTCAGTGAAGACCTGTTTTCCGTGCCTTCCCAATGGCCCAGTCCTACCCTGAGCCTCGTCCACCCCTTTCCTGGGACTGATGTTCAGCCAGGAGCACCTGTGCGATATAAGGCAGGCTTGGCTGCATCTGGACTGTGCTGGAGGTTAAATATGGTTATCATCACATCTGTCTCTTCTTCCCTTCCAGCCCATTCTAATTCACCCTGAGTCAAGAAGGGATCCTCCAAACTTGAGACCTTAGCTATCTCCTAAGGTTTTCATACCAGAGGCCCTCACCAGAGGCCATTGGATGGTCATTAATCCAAGGACCATCTGTTCTGAAACACTTGTGTAACAGCAAATTATTCGTTCAAAGGTAAAGCCCAACTGCACCCAAGCAGCTGCTACATGTATCCCATATCCGAGGTTCAGGAAGCTGCCTGGTCTCAGCTGGCGACACCCACTCCCCAGAAGATGAATAGCAAACAGGAAACATCCTTTCCTTTTCCTGTAACTAGAGTTATCTTTGTGGAAGGAGAATCACAACTACCACCTCTCCAATTCAAACTGTCCACACAGCATACAAGTTTATTTCAAGGTACTCATCCATCAAGTATTTCTTACCACCTTCCCATGTGCTGAGGTGGGTACAAAGAGGCCACTGAGGAACTGAGAATGTAGTGGAGGGGAAGTTCAGTCCCCCCACCCTCAACAGAAGGCCATACCAGTGATAATAAACACGAGCATCTCCATGAGCTGCTGCTCTATAAATCAGAATAAAAGAGAAAACACTTTTAGCTGAGACACAGTAGAGTTTCAGGGATATTTTCAAGAAAGACAGTCTAGTGGTTCTGGGCACGTGATCCCAGGCCTGGAGACTCTGTTTGATATACAAATTCTTGGGCCTATCCCAGACCTAATGAATGAGAAACTCTGGGGGTAGGCCCAGCAGTCCGTGTTGTGCGGTGTCTCCAAGTGATTCTGTTGCTAGCTCAGGTTTGAGAACCACTGACTTATTACATATATCAGGCCTAGAAAAGTGTGATTTTGAAGGACAGAGATGACTTTTAAAAAGTATGATCTTGAGAGATTTTGAAAGATAATTAACTTAGAGAAAAAAACAAACGCAAGAGCAATATAATATATTATATTCTACTAATATATCTCCTATAGGATGTAGCCATGTCTTATCTTTTACAACACAATTTAGCAAAATTTAAACATCAGTACAAATACACTGAGCCAAAGCAAGGACGGTCAGGGTGACAGAGTGCCATGAGGGCAGGCACCAGAATCCCTAGGCCTAGACTGAAAGTCCAGTGTCCCTGCTTACTATGTAGATCACACAAGGCTCCAATCCTCCATTCTCCTTCAGTTAAATGGAAATATAACTGGACTGTTTCCCAAGATTATTATGAGGACTGATGAGATTAATTATATGCCTGAAGCACTCAGCAGGAAATTCTCGAGATACTCATCTTTCTTAGTCCTAATTAGAGAAGAACTTGGAAGTGTTAACAACTCAACAGTGAGCTCAGTCCTGAACCACCTCCTTCCAGCACTGAATACATCTAACAAACTTCAGATGTACAAAGAATGTGGAAACCAGAATGCTTTCCAGAGGCAAGGATAACACAGTGGGCTCTTTTCATGGCTGTTAGTGTTTTGGAGCCAAAAACGGCCGTCAGATAGCCTCTTACACCAAGCCTGCCCTTTTACAATGTCATCGTCGGCCATAGCCTCATGAAGTCCTCTAACAGACAGACAGACATGACCCAAAGGCAGCTACAGCAGGCACAACCACAGGCCCCAAGAATCAGCAAGAAGTCAGAAAGAGGCTCCTGGTGAACACAAGGAAATGACCAGAGAGCAGAGAACTTGGGTGAGCCTGCATGAGGGTGTCCAAAGAATTGTTCCAATGGATTTTGTTTTACAACACTTAAGTGCTGTCATCCAGGTACCAAAATGAAACTGTCAACTTTTGAGAAGGAATATTTAAAAATCATGCCTTTCAATTATCTTGCAGTTTCTTAGAAGCATCTAAACATTATTCTGAAATAGATTCCTAGTGACGTGGACAAATCTGCTGACTCTCTAAGTTGGGGGCAGCCTTGGCTCAGCAGCTCCAGTGAGCCTCCAGTTCCACTGTGTAAGAAGTATACACAGTCTGAGAGTTACAGAGTAGTCAGGATTAGGAAGCCTACTGTCCCAACACAGTGGCCCACCAAATCCAGGGCAACTCAGAAGAACCATACCAGCAGGCTAAGATGCAGAGCCCCGTGAAGAGGATGATAGGGATGGGGTAGGATGCGCAGAGCAGCCCATGGTTGTAGAAGGCCTGAGATATCTTCTCACGAAGCCTTTCAGTCAGGGTCATCCTCAGTTGAAGTCACCTTGCTGCCATCCCGGAAAGTGACCATGGATCAGCCTGGTGTGCGCTGGACAGCACCGACAGTGGACACCATCTGCAGGGAAAAAATTCAATGAGTGCTGGTTCTGCACCCTGGGGCTGCTGGGGAAGGCAGCTGTGATGTGTGGCTGGTGATGTGATTCAGGATGCCTACAGGCAAGATCTGGAGCCATCACACCCCCCCCCCAACACACACACACACACACACACACACACACACACACACACACCTCTCTGGTCAGCTCTTAGTTTCTGTGGGCAGTTTTTCAGTCTAACCAAAAAGGCCAAAAACTGCCCCTCCAGCACTGATAACACACTCTTAACCCTCTTCCATACAGACATTTTTTTTTCTTTTTTTCTTTTTAAGATTTGAGAGAGAGAGCAAGCATGCACATGAAAGAGAGAGAGCATGGGCGTGGGGAGGGATGGAGAGAGAAAAGCAGACTCCTCACCAAGCGGGGAGCCAGATGCAGGGCTCAATCCCTGTACCCCAGGATCGCAACCTGAGCTGAAGAGAGACACCTGATGAAGCCACCAGGCACCCCCATGCAGGCATTTTTCAAAGACCACTCCCTCAAGTGGGCACTGTTCCCACAGGTGGCACAAGAAAGCACACCTGAGTGACAGACATCCCTGTCAGCTGCTCCTTGATAGAGGGGCTTTCTGGGCCTCCTCCCCATCTTTCTCTGGGCACAGGCCAGATGGACAGAGATCCTTGGGGAAAGACTTTACACAGGGCTGATGCTTCAAAAAACACAGTCTTGCACAGTGTTTCATTGGTAAAGAATGTTCAGTGGAGTCAGCCTCTAACATACAAACAGCCAAAAAGCCCCGGCCTCTGACAGAAAACAAATTTCAGCATGGCAGCAGCATCAGGTGGAAGCTATTGTTCCTGAAGAGGTAGCTGTTCCAGGGACGCAACCATGCTGCAGCCTGCTCAGCACCTGTGTCCTTCATGGTGCAGAGGAGCCTCCTCTTTCCCTAGGATTGGGCCTGGACAGGCTGTCAGCCCAGATGCTCCTCCCTGACGTACACCAGGCCAGTTGGGCCTCTGTCCCTGGACTTGGACTTCTAAGAGAAAGAAGCAGGAAGTGGATGTAGTGGAGCTTATTCAACTCCAAGAGGTTCCTGCTCCCAAGATCATGGCTCCTCTGACGCCAGCCCTTTCTGAAGACAAGGCTCGGCAGCTTTTCCTTCAGCCTGTGAGCCATCCCATATCCTTCCAATAAATCCTCTTTCCGCTGGTGTCAGCCAAAAGTAACTTCTGTTGCTTCCAAGTAGAAAACCTTAAACCAATAAAATCAGAATAGAAAACTCTAGCAGAAGGCCCTGGAATCTAGAATTCCCTTCCTCACTGAACTTGCCAATATTACCCATATATAAACCCACTTTTCCTGCTCCATGTTGCTGTTTTCTTTGGTCTGTGTTACAGGGAACGTGCCGGGACTTTTGTCTTGGCTTGATCAGGCTCACTGATGGAAACCTAGGCCAAAGAAGAAACTCTTCAGCAGCATCAAGACCAGAAAGAAGCAAAAGGAGTCACAGCACAGCCAATTCACAGATGTATGTATGGCTACCACTCCTTCTACCACCTTCCTGGAAACACAAGCATTCAGTGCATATGCAATTTTCTGGTCCAGCAGCCTACTAAGGAAACACAAAGAACCCTCTGGGGGTCAACTCAACAGGCTACTGACAGAGGAGCCAGCAGGTGGCAGGTCCAGCCAGCATAGGAGTTTGTGGCAGCTCAACCATTCATAAGGCTTGCCCAGAGCATGGCAGGTTAAAGAGGTCTCTAGTAGAGCACCCACAGCGGGCAACCCGCAATAGTGCTCCACCCAAAGTACACAAGGACTCTGGGAGGCAATGTTTCTGCTCCTGTGCCCTGGCTCTCCATCCTGCCCCAGGGGTGTGGGTAGGGAAACAAACACTAATGAGATGTACACCTGCAGGGAGAGAGACACTATCACAAGGATCCCTGAAGACTGAGGCCATAAACCAACTGTGCCTCTTCCAAGCTCAGTCCTCTGACAAGTCTCACAACATTTCCTTTAAGTGTTGCAAAACTAAGCCCTCCAGAAAATTGATTTTGTAATCCCAATCTCCTTCTCTACCTCCTCTGCACACACACTGGCAATACAGGAGGGGGAGGAGCCCCACCTTTGTAGTCCAGCTCTTATAAGTGGAACTAAGGAGAGGAGAAAAGAACTAACTTGCGGTTTGCAGCAAGCACAACTTTTTCTGACATGATCTTAATTTCAGCTTCCTCTGATCTTAATATTATCAGTTATACTAATTAATATTAACAGCACCTGGAAAACAAAGCAAAAAAAAATCCCAAATTCTAGTTTATTACACAATCAACCCACCTGAACCGTCCAAAAGGAGACATTATTTATCTCTACTGTACACATTTTACTGCGAAGCTACTCCAAAGCAAAATTTACACAACTTAATCCAAAAACCTGTTTTTCTTACATTGCCCCATACTTATAGGTTTCTTCAGATCAAAATCTACAGCTCTGCTTCCTGAATTTAAAGAGACACAACAGGGCAGCCCAGGTGGCTCAGTGGTTTTAGCGCCACCTTCAGCCCAGGGTGTGATCCTGGAGACCCAGGATTGAGTCCCACGTCAGGCTCCCTGCATGGAGCCTGCTTCTTCCTCTGCCTGTGTCTCTGCCTCTCTCTCTGTCTCTCATGAATAAGTAAGAAAAATATTTAAAAAAAAAATAAAAAGACACAACATGTGAAAAGGATGAAGGCCTGGGAGGCCTAAGTGGACATTACATAAAAATGTAGATAATCCTGCCACCTGCCTTTGTGGGAGACCCCATTATAAGCAAAAGCAAAGAAGAGGGGATCCCTGGGTGGCTCAGCAGTTTAGCACCTGCCTTTGGCCCAGGGCACGATCCTGAAGTCCCGGGATAGAGTCCCACATTGGGCTCCCGGCATGGATCCTGCTTCTCCCTCTGCCTGTGACACACACTGCCTCTCTCTCTCTCTATGTCTATCATAAATAAATAAATAATTCTTAAAAAAAAAAAAAAAAGCAAAGAAGATTGTTACTAGACACCTAAATTATTGACCTGCCCACATAAAGAAAAAAACTCCTAGAACCAGTCAGAACAGCCTGAGGAATTCTATAGAGGACAAGCCCAGATCAAACCAGACACTCTGGCTCAGAAAATAAAGGGCACTAGGAATGGAATGTGTCTGTGAGGAGAAACTAAGGAGGCGGCTCATCCTACTTTGTCATCAGCTTGCTTGAGGTGCCCACAGTTCTGAATCAGCCTCAGATGAGAAAATACATAAAATACATACAAAACTTCAGAAAAATCCAAATATATACAACATATTATCATAAGACTTAAAAAAAAGAAAAAAAAAAGACTTAAAAAAAAAGAGATTATCTTTTTGTGCCTATATTCACCAAACATTCAACATTTAAAATCCTCTTCAACCGGATGCCTGGGCGGCTCAGTGGTTGAGCATCCGCCTTCAGCTCACGGCGGGAACCTGGAGTTCTGGAATCCTATGGAGCCTGCTTCTCTTCCCTTGCCTATGTCTTTGCTTCTCTCTCTGTCTCTCTCATAAATAAATAAAATCTTATAAAAATAAAATAAAATTCTCTTCAACCACCTCACACATATTAAGAATCAATCAAGAAAAATAAATGTGCCAAAGACACAACAGAGGTGGGGCGGGAACAGGAAAAAAGAGGTAAAAAAACTATATAGACTACAGGCTCTGTCCCACAGCTTTCCAGGATCATTTGTTGAAAATACTCACCATCTACCCCAAGGTTCAGCCGCAATGGACCTATCATGCTTGTTTTTTTTTTTTTTTTTTTTTAAGATTTTATTTATTTATTCATGAGAGACACAGAGTGACAAGAGAGGCAGAGACACAGGCATAGGGAGAAGCAGGCTCCATGCAGGGAGCCTGACGTGGGACTTGATCCCGGGTCTTCAGGATCATGCCCTGGGCCAAAGACGGTGCTAAACTGCTGAGCCACCTGGGCTGCCCTCATGCTTGTTTTTAACCACAAAGTTTACTGACTATCCCATTTCTTTGGAATAAATGCCTAGAAGTGAAACTGCTAAGTAGTATGGTATGTTGACGTTTTCTAAGAAACTGCCAAAATATTTTCTAGAGTGCCTGTACCATTTTATATTGCCATCAGCAGCATATGATGTTCTGTTTCTTCTCATCTGCCATCATTTGGTATTTCCACTATTTTTTATTTTGGCTGTGCTAACAGGTGTGTACTGATAATTAACAGGGTCTTAAACTGTACTTCCCTAATGACTAGTTGATACTGAACATGTGCATGTCTGCCACCTGTCTGTGTATGCCTTAACATGTTACATACATGAGATCATGTCATTTGGAAGTAGAGTTAGTTTAACTGCTTCTTTTCTAATCTGGATACTTCTTTTTGTTTTTCTTATAAAACTGTCTTGGCTAGAACTTCCAGTACAATGTTGAACTGCAGTGGTTAGAATGAATCCTCAACTTATTCCTGAGTTTAGGAAGAGAACATTCAGTCTTTCACCATTAAATATGGTATTACACGGAAGTTTTTCATAGATGCCTTTACCAAGCTAAGAGAGATCCCTTCTATTCCTAGTTAAAGGTTTGTTTGTTTGTATTTTGGAGAGTTTTTTGGGGGGAGGGGGCACACAAAGGGAGAGGGAGAGAGAGAATCTGACGCAGGTTCCATGCTCAGTGCAGAGCCCAATGTGGGGCTTGATCTCACAACCCCAGGATCATGACCTGAGCCGAAATCAAGAGTCAGATGCTTAACTGACTGATGCATCCAGGCATCCTAAGAGTTTTTATTTTTAATTAGTTTTACTTTTCAAGTGGGAAATTTTAAAATCAACTCAATTTCTTTCCCTGTTTCCTGCTATTCAGATTTTCTATTTCTTCTTGGGGCACCTGGGTAGCTCAGTCAGTTAAGTGTCCTACTCTTGTTTTCAACCCAGGTCATGATCTCAGGGTTGTGAAATCAAGCCCTGCATCAGGCTCTGTGCTGGGCGTGGAGCCTGCTGGGGATTCTCTCTCTTCCTTTCCCTCTGCTGCTCTTTGTTCAAGACCCCTCTTCTCTCTCCCTCCCTAAAAAAAGAGGGAAAAATTTCTAATTTTTTTTAAATTTTTTTTTTTAAATTTATGATAGGCACACAGTGAGAGAGAGAGAGAGGCAGAGACATAGGCAGAGGGAGAAGCAGGCTCCATGTACCGGGAGCCCGACGTGGGATTCGATCCCGGGTCTCCAGGATCGCGCCCTGGGCCAAAGGCAGGCGCTAAACCGCTGCGCCACCCAGGGATCCCGGAAAAATTTCTAATCTTATTTATTTTAGACAAAAAGATCAAGGGAGGGGGGGAGGCACCCCTCTAGATCTTCTCTAGTAAGTTTTCTTAGTTTGTATGTTTCTTAGTTTGTATGACCTGTCTGTTTCATCTAAGCTAATTTACCAGTATCATATTTACTGTTCATAGCATTTCTTTACAATCATTTCTGTTTAGGTAATTTCCCTACTTTCATCAATAATGCTAGCAATCTGGAGCACCTGGGTGGCTCAGTGGTTGAGTGTCTGCCTCTGGCTCAGGTCGTGATCCTGGAGTCCTGGGATCGAGTCCCTCTGCCTGTGTCTCTGCCTCTCTGTATCTCTCAAGAATAAATAAAGTCTTAAAAAAAATAATTCCAGTAATCTGAATCTTATTTTCTTGGTCATTCTGGCTAAAGGCTTGCCAATTTTGTTGATCTTTTAAAAGAATCAATTTTGGGTTTGTTTCTACTCTAGTCTTTATTCTTTTCTTCCTTCTGTTTGCCTTGGGTTTATTGTGTTCTTCCTGTTCTAGTTTCTGAAAGCAGTTAATCGCTGAGGTTACTGACTTGGTATCTTCCTTCTTTCTTCATACAAGCATTTACAGCTATAAATCTCTCTCCAAATACTTTAGCTGCATCCCATAAGTTGCCATATGTTGTGATTTTTGTTTTCTCGTTTCTCTTGTGCCTTCTTCTTTGATCCATGGGGTATTCAGGAATTGCTGAGACTTCCTTATATTCTTTTGATAGGAGTCTCTGTATGATATCTTTCTTAAAAAGATTTTTAGAATTTATTCATGAAAGACAGAGAGAGAGAGAGAGAGAGAGGCAGAGACACAGGCAGAGAGAGAAGCAGGCTCCATGCAGGGAGCCCGATGTGGGACTCGATCCCAGGTCTCCAGGATTAGGCCTCTGGCCGAAGGCGGCGCTAAACCACTGAGCCACCCAGGCGTCCCTGATATGTTGTTTAGAAATATTTTCTCCAACTCTGTAGCTTTTCCCACTCCCACTCTTTTTAATTCTTTCCACAAACACTTTGACAGAGTCAAAGTTTCTAATTTCGATGAAGTCTAATTTACCCATTTTTTTCTTTTATGGATCTTGCTTTACTTATCATCTATAAAATTCCTTTCACCAAGCTGTACTTCTGAAAATTTTCTGATGTTTTCCTCCTAACACTTTTTATACTTTTACATCTGAATCTATGACCATTTGAGTTACTTTTTGTATGAGATGTGAAGCATAGAAAAAAAAAAAAAAGTGTGAAGCATAGGCCTAGGTTTGTTCTTTTTCCACCCCCTCTATGGATATCGAATCGTTCCAGCACCAACTGTTGAAAGACCACCCTTCCTCCACTGAATTGCTTTGGCACATCTTAGTCTATTTGAGCTTCTGTAACAAAAATACCATGCACTGGGTGACTTAAACAACATAACATTTATCTTTCACAGTTCTGGAAGCTGGGAAATCAAAGATCAATGACCCTAGCTATTACATTTCTGGGGAGTGTCCACTTCCTGGTTCACAGATGGCCATATTCTCACTGTGTCCTCACATGGCAGAAAGGAGAATCAGAGCTCTCTGGGGTCCCTTTTATGAGGGCATGGATCCCATTCATGAGGGTCCAATCCCCATGGTCTAATCACCTCCCAAAGTTCCCCACTTTCTAGTAGCAGCCCACTGGGCTTAAGATTTTAACATGTGAATTTTGGGGAGTTACAAACATTCAGTCAAAAAGCAGTTGGCTCTACTTGCATGGATCTATTTCTGGGTTTCCTATTCTGTTCCTGTGATTTCCATGTCTATCTCTCCCCACCAATACTACAGTCTTGATTACTACAGCTATAAAATAAGCCCTGAAATAGGTACTGTGATTCCTCCCATTTAAAACTGTTTTATCTAAAGTTTTTTTTTTTGGTGGATTCCTTGGGATTTCTAAATGGATATGTCATCTGCAAATTTCTTCCTTTCCATAATTTCCTCCAACAGTTTTCTGTACCACTCCATCACCTCTCTTTTTGGGATTTCGGTAATATGAAAGCTAAGCTCTGTGTTATTGTTCCATAACTCCCTACAGCTCTGTGTACTCTTCTTCAGTTTAATTCCTGCTAGGTTGGATTGGTTCATTCTCACTGCTCTGTCTTCAAGTTAACAGACTCTTCAGTTACCTCCACTCTGTTACTGAGGCCATTTGATAAATTTTTAATTTAGCTTAAGTTGTAAATTTTCCAACCTTAAATATCTAATTTTCCATTTGTTTCAAGAGCGTTCACTCTTACTTCTTAAAAAGAGGTTTTAATTATATATATATATATATATTTTTTAAACATTTTTATTTATTTATGATAGTCACAGAGAGAGAGAGGCAGAGACATAGGCAGAGGGAGAAGCAGGCTCCATGCACTGAGAGCCCGACGTGGGATTCGATCCCGGGTCTCCAGGATCACGCCCTGGGGCAAAGGCAGGCGCCAAACCGCTGCGCCACCCAGGGATCCCATTTATTATATTTTAACTATACTTTCTACCTTAAAGTTTTTGATAATCCTAATACCTATATCGTGTCATAGTTACCATCTGTTGACTGTCCTTTCCCCTTAGGACACAGTAAGATTTTCCTCATTCTTCATATGTGGAGCAATTTTCAATTTCTGGATATTATGCTATGTTTATCTGAATCTTGTTTAGGTGAAATGGAAAATGTTGGATTTTTGTTCATTTTAACAATTATTAACTTGATTAGGTCCAATTCCACAAGTTCCTATCCATCTTTTGTAGGCTGTGATCCAATGTAAGTGTAGTTTTCACAGCTCTTGTAGTACTATTTTGATCTGTCCCAGGCACATCATGCAGTGGCAGCAGAGGACTTGGGCAGTAGTCTACTCCACAGTTGAGTCTTAAAGGCTCTTGGTATGCTGTTTAGGGTCAGATACATGCATGCTATTTCAGAGGAGATCCTAGGAGTTCATACATAATACTCTGGGTTTCCTTTGTTGAGTTACTTCCTCTCTGCAATCTTCCTGACACCTTCCAGTGCACAGGGGCTCCTTTCCCAGTCTTCTGGCTAGAAAGGAAAGCTTAGTTTCTCTGTTGAGCACCTCCCACAGCAGTGACTGCCTCTAGGGTAAAGTGGTGAGAGGAGAGAGAAAAAAAAAAAAATTAAGTGAATCTCTCCATGCTCTTGGGACCATAATCTCTCCAAATAAAAGGATTCCTCTCCCATCTGGCTGCCAATGTCACTACTGCCTCCACTGCTACAGAATTTCATGTGGGCCAGGGCAGGAGAAAGGGGAGAAGCATGGGGAAGCAATCAAAAAACAAGAGCTTCTCTTCCTCCATCTCTACTCCCTAACCCATAGGAATACCCTTTCCTACTCCCAAGACTAGAAAGAGAAGGGTTCTCTTGAACCTTCTTCTGTCTACACCCAGTGCCCAGTTCCCAGTATTTTGCTACCTTTGAGTCCATGCTCGAATGTCCATCTGCTATCATTTATCTTTCAGGGTACTCAGCTGATCCATGCAGTCAGTCCAGGGATTTTATTTGTATTCAGTCAGAGACAAAGGGTAGAATGTGCTTACCACATCTTGACCAGAATCAGAACCTTTTCATTTCTTGATGTAAATATTTTCCTAAATTCCTGGATTTTTTTGCCATTAAAGAAACTTAATGGCTATCCTACCCATTAGCACCTTTCTGTAATCATATCATCCTTCCATTGAGAGAAGTATACAATGCATATACTTTTTACAAGTTTAACAAGTTTTCCACACAGAATATGTGTTATTTTTACAGTCTGAAATAATGAAATAAGGGTTATAGGCAAAAAATGCACATCAGGAGAATGGAAGGAAATGTTAATACTGGTTGTTCATCTTCATGTGGTTATGAGATATGTGAAGAGATATTTTAAGTCAACTTTCTGTACTTTTACATTTTTTATGAGTACTGCCTTTTTTATTTTAAATAAAATCTTTAAATTTAGCATAAAATATTGCAGAAAAGTATACAAATTTTATAAGCATACAGTTCCATGAAATTAAACACAACCATTTAACCTAAACATCACTCACATCAAGAATTAAGAGCATTACCCCAAAGTTCTCCATTACCAGTCACAATAGTGATTGCTTTTCCGTTGTAAAAGTTGTACATGCGGATTTATATTTAAATAGTACCAGAATGTATTTCTGATTTTAGTTACTGTGATGCTTATCTCTTTATATATTGTCAACATTTATGTTTACTTCTTAAATTGTTTTTAAAAATCTGTACATTTTGTATAGGTTGCTTCTAAAACACAATAACCATTTAAAAAGCATTTGGAGGGGGTGTCTGGGTGACTCAGTAGGTTAAGCGGTTAAGTATCTGCCTTCAGCTCAGGTTATAATCACAGGGTCCTGGGATCAAGCCAAGAGTCTGTATCCCTGCTCATTGCGGAACCTGCTTCTACCTCTCCATCTGCCGTTCCCCTTGCTTATTCTCTCTTGCTCTCTCTCTCTGTCAAATAAATAAATAGCACTTAGAGGGGTGCCTGGATGGCTCAGCCAGTTAAGCATCTGACTCTTAAAAATTTTTTTAATTTAATTCAATTTAGTTAATGTATAGTCTATTATTAGACTCAGGGGTAGAATTCAATGATTCATCAATTGCATATAACACCCAGTGCTCATTATATCAGTGCCCTCCTTAATGTCCATCACCCGGTTACCCCATCCCCCCACCAACCTCTCCTCCAACAATCCTCAGTTTGTTTCCTAGATTAATACTCTCCTGGTTTGCCTCCCTCTCTGTTCTCAACTTATTTTACTTTTCCTTCCCTTCCCCTATGTTCATCTGTTTTATTTTTTTGATCTCAAAGTGTGAGTTGCTGGGTGTGGAGTCCACTTGAAAAAACAAAAAGATAAAAAGCATTTGGAATATCTGATGATACAATTGTCATTC